>NC_081149.1:25598071-25643294 GCF_958295425.1 Solea solea
AGAACTGTTGACTTTCTACTTCACTTTTCATAAAAAGCTCAGTTTGGCCAGAAAGTTGCTGGATTTGTCACGACTCGTTTTGTAGGAAAGAAATTCAGTAGAAGAAGCAAAAAAATGAATATGGCAACAAAGTCACTGCTGCCACAGACAGAAGAAGTCTGGACACAGAAGAATGGTGAGAAAACCTTTGAACTCAACATGGTAACAACCAGCCAACTGCTGAACTGAGAGGCTCCTGGAGGAAAACCCACTTCAGTGCTCGCGCTCAGTACAAGTACAGTACAAGTACAGTACAAGTACAGTACAAGTACAGTGTAGTCATAGTGACTGGAGATCATGCTTGACACATGAATACCAACCTGAGTGTTTTCCTTCTGAGCTCTGCCAACATATGACAATAAACCAATAAACCAACACTACACTTAGGTTATCATTGATCTCACTTTCAGTCTCACAATAAATATGACAGGGTTATTTTCTGTCACACGTTCACTGCTCATATTTCCAATAACCATTTCATTTCTCTGTACATGCCTGTGATGCCTGCACAGCTGACAAGCTAGGAAACGAGTTTTCACATGTTTAGCTCTGAAGAGGCAACGCTAAAAAATAACATTCAACACACAACAACACAAGTGTCTGACGAACACACAACACAAGTGTCTGACAGACACACAACACAAGTGTCTGACAGACACACAACACAAGTGTCTGACGGACACACAACACAAGTGTCTGACGGACACACAACACAAGTGTCTGACAAACACACAACACAAGTGTCTGACAGACACACAACACAAGTGTCTGACGGACACACAACACAAGTGTCTGACAAACACACAACACAAGTGTCTGACGGACACACAACACAAGTGTCTGACGGACACACAACACAAGTGTCTGACAGACACACAACACAAGTGTCTGACAGACACACAACACAAGTGTCTGACAGACACACAACACAAGTGTCTGACAGACACACAACACAAGTGTCTGACAGACACACAACACAAGTGTCTGACGGACACACAACACAAGTGTCTGACGGACACACAACACAAGTGTCTGACGGACACACAACACAAGTGTCTGACGGACACACAACACAAGTGTCTGACGGACACACAACACAAGTGTCTGACGGACACACAACACAAGTGTCTGACGGACACACAACACAAGTGTCTGACAGACACACAACACAAGTGTCTGACAAACACACAACACAAGTGTCTGACGGACACACAACACAAGTGTCTGACGGACACACAACACAAGTGTCTGACGGACACACAACACAAGTGTCTGACAAACACACAACACAAGTGTCTGACAAACACACAACACAAGTGTCTGACAAACACACAACACAAGTGTCTGACGAACACACAACAACACAAGTGTCTGACAAACACACAACACAAGTGTCTGACAAACACACAACACAAGTGTCTGACGAACACACAACACAAGTGTCTGACAAACACACAACACAAGTGTCTGACAAACACACAACACAAGTGTCTGACAGACACACAACACAAGTGTCTGACAGACACACAACACAGGTGTCTGACAAACACACAACACAAGTGTCTGACGAACACACAACACAAGTGTCTGACAGACACACAACACAAGTGTCTGACAGACACACAACACAAGTGTCTGACAAACACACAACACAAGTGTCTGACAGACACACAACACACAACACAAGTGTCTGACAAACACACAACACAAGTGTCTGACAGACACACAACACAGGTGTCTGACAAACACACAACACAAGTGTCTGACGGACACACAACACAAGTGTCTGACAAACACACAACACAAGTGTCTGACAGACACACAACACAAGTGTCTGACAAACACACAACACAAGTGTCTGACAGACACACAACACACAACACAAGTGTCTGACGAACACACAACACAAGTGTCTGACAGACACACAACACAAGTGTCTGACAAACACACAACACAAGTGTCTGACAGACACACAACACACAACACAAGTGTCTGACGGACACACAACACAAGTGTCTGACGGACACACAACACACAGGGAGAAGGTGTTTACAGGGGCTGACACAGGAAGGAGAGAGCGGTTTTACCTGGTGTGGAGCGCCTGCAGTCAGCAGTGACACATGTCTACAACTGGGCAGGATGTTCTTTCACTGCCTGTGTGTGTGTGTGTGTGTGAGTGTGAGAGAGAAGGGGCGTGGCTGTGTGTGCCAGTGTGTGTGAGTGTGTATCAGTGTGTCAGAGGATGATGCATTTCCTGACCTGTGGGGGAAACTGTTTCCTGGTTAAAACTTCTGCTGGCTCAACAATAACAATATACTGTGAGATAACACTTATGATGTAGCTATATATACTCTCTTTCTCTATGTGTATACACATATATGTACACATATATGTGTATACACATATATGTGTACATATATGTGTATATACATATATGTACACATATGTATATATGTGTATACATACACGTATATACACATATATACATATTTGTATATATGTGTATACACATACACATGTATATATGTGTGTATGTGTGTATATATACACACATATATGCGTGTATATATACACACATATATGCATGTGTATTTATATTTGACAGTGATTTTGCTAATCTGTGATGTGCTCTCATGCAGACATGAAGTCAATAACTTGAATAACTTTATTTTCTATGATTCATTCATCACTTTTTATATAGGACGGTTCTTAAACCCGGAAGTGTTCTCGCTCCGCCCATTTTTACCAAGTATGCATCGGAGGTGACTTAAGCGTACTTGGGATGGCCATGTATCCCAGAATACATTTCAGCGGAGCATAGCAGCAGATAATAGAAATATAAATCTGGAATAAATATTTTTCTTTGTCCCGGAACAAAGTTTTAACATCATTTGAGACGAGAAATGAGTCATTTAGAATTCAAACATGTGGTTTGTGTATGAAGATATGACGTATTTATAGTTTGGCAGCGACGTTTGTCGGAGGTGATAAGCTCCGCCTCTGCGTGACCTCGGCCTGTCCTGATGAAATGATCCGCTGTCATTAGATGCTCGGTGTGATCCATAGATTTGTTGTTGACGTGTTGTTTTGTTTTTAATGGAAACATTTTCACCTGAAAGTTTGAAAGTTTGTATATTATTAATTTTTTTATTTATTTTAACTTTAAAATATAAATATAAATACATTTTACATTTATATTAAAGTGGCGCGGTCATTGTATCTGTATTTAAATATAATATGTAAATATTAGATATGTAGAGTAGTATATATTTGTACACATTATATATTTATAGAATAGTGTATATATATATATATATATATATATATACTACTCTACAATGCTTTCATATATCTATTTTCCACATTGTATTATTTGTATTGTATATTTTAATAGGAATAAATTAATAAATGAAGTTAAATATTTAAAATGTAAAAATAATAACAACATATATATGCATTTATTAAAAGTATTTCATATGTTCATTTATCAACACTGTAGGTGGCGCTAATGAGGCTGCAGCACTTGGCGCCAGCCACCATTCAAACAGCAGAACAATACATACATACTTGCATACTTGAGTATTGAGAAACAACCACATACTTGTGTACTCCTGTACTTGGCAAGTATATACTCCCAGCGTATTTCTCAAGTATATACTTCCCAAGTAAGCAAGTACATACTTTCTCTCACTGCAAAATAAAAGCTGTTTGATAGAAGAAAAGTTTGGGCTTATATAACTCAGACCTGAGCAGCCGAACGTCTCCTTAAAACAGCAAACGAAAGACAGGAGCTGGTACGAGAAGAAGGAGTGGCTAACTGGTTGCACTCAGACCGGCGCCTCCTCTTTCAGATGCTGGACACTGAACAAGCCTGGATTCAGACAATATAATACTGGTAATACAGACTTAACACATTTCTCTGAACAACAATAATAATAAACACAAACAGACAAGGACACATATGGAAAATGCTATGCTAACAAAGAAGTGATAGACGCCTGAAAATACAGACAAAATATTTTTACTATCATTTAAGTGAATCTTTTAAAATGACGGTATCAGGCATGAGAATGGTGATATGTGGTAACTGGACTATGTTACCACAGTCCATCTGAAAAACTGACATACCCTCAAAATAAGACGTCACCAGCCGCCACTGATTATATACATGTATGTATATACACATATATATATATATATATATATATATATATATATATGTGTATACAGTAAGTTTTTCTGAAGGACAGTGTGGCCGCACCGTCCTTCCACAGAGTAAATGTGAGAGTTTGTGTATTTATCTCTCAACCATCCCATAATAACCAAGGCTTTAGCATCAGCCTCTGTGGCTGTCACATGTTCTTCTAATGGACTGACAGAGTAACGTGTTTGGGCTCGTGCAGTGACTAACGCAGGCATCGTGTTTCCTCTCTGAGACAGACATGATAAAAAACACACTGATTATAACTTACTTTCTAAAACGAGTATTCACAACAAATCTGCGTACAACAACACACACCAACACGTCAACAGTTTCTCGTTTCTGTGCATAGTTTTGCAACCACAGTGACACGATGTCAAGACTGGAGACATGTCTGCCGCTCCATTACTGATGGTATTTCCATAACAGAAGACTCCATGCAGTACCTGCTTATTCCAACTCAGTGTCAACAAGGACACGGAGGCACATCACAGCATGTTTCCCACACACTGAGGACAAAGCAAACGCCCTAATAACAAACCGTCTGCATTTACATCAGCGGCGTTCTCGTCTCCATGACGACTCAAACACTCAAACCTGCTTCACCGTGTGTTTCTCATGACTCTCACATCTAAAATCATTTATAAAAACATGGAGAATGTAAATAAATGCGCTCCATGTTGTACAGTGTGTGACTGCCGTGTGTAATCTGCGTTCATGCATGTACTTTAAAAACGTTTACAGCGAGTGTCGCTCGATGAAGTCTTTCCGGTGAGACACGCCCACAGACACGCCCACAGACACAAGAAGAAACATAAATGCCTCCGCTCGCTTCTATGTAAGCCGTGCTAACTTTCCCAGCGCTTAATTGCTGGTTTCATGTAAAAAGAAGCACAGACACATTTCTCTCGCTGCAAAATAAGACGTTTGATAGAAGAAAAGCTTCAGCTTAAAGAACTCAGACCTGAGCAGCCGAGCGACAGAGGGAGGAGTTACACTGGCTGTTTCTCCAGGAGCTGCTATGAGAAGAAGGACTGGCTCACTGTTGCACTCAGACCAGACGTCACATGGACAAAATCCTAATGTCTGAAAATAGGTGTTTTATTTTCATTTCAGTGAATCCTCTCAAATAATGGTGCTCTGGCGTGTCCTAGTGGTGATATGTGGTAACTGACTTGCCAATAATTAACACACACGCGCACACACACAAGCAACCACACACACACACGCACACACGCAACCACACACACACGCGCGCACACACACACACGCAACCACACACACGCGCACGCACACGCACACGCACACATGCACACACGCAACCACACACACACACGCATACACACACACACACACGCGCAACCACCCACACACACACACACACGCAAACACACACACACACACACCATACAAACACACTTTGGACTGTGGCAATATACAGGACTATGTACACACATATAAACACACAAATATACACAAAATGTACACACACACACTCAGAAGTAGGTTTATGACTCGTCTGTTGATAACACGGGTTATTTCTTCATCTTTCTGGCTCTCCCTTATCTTCTCTTCCTCACCCTCAGTTTAGTCATCACCAAACTGTGTGTGCGTGTGTGTGTGCGTGTGTGTGTGTGTGTGTGTGTGTGTGTGTGTGTGTGTGTGTGTGCGTGTGTGTGTGTGATGCAGGCACCTGGATAATACATACAAACTAAAGACATGCGTCCTGTAGGGCTGCCCAACTTGTAGATAACTTATGTCACGTTACGTCAAGACTGGTTTTTAACAGTCGTATCTGCACCAAACCTGAGGTCCTGTGTGACCTTTTATTCCATTTTATGGCTTTAAATAAAGCTATGATTTTAAGTAATTCATCGTGTTAACCCAGTCCTAGTCTTCCCACTTAAAAAGTCCTTAAAACGTTGGGATGAACTGACAAAGATAGGAATGAAACAAAAGTCTGCACAGCTTACTACAGACATGTCATTTGCACACACACACACACACACACAGACATGTCATTTGCACACACACACACGCACACGCACACACACACACACACAGACATGTCATTTGCACACACACACACACACACACACACAGACATGTCATTTGCACACACACACACACACACACACACACACACACACACACACAGACATGTCATTTGCATGCACACACACACACACACACACACACACGCACACGCACACACACACACTTGAAGGGTGTATTAAAGATGAGTCAGGCTCTGAAGCTTTACAGATTCCTGTTGATGTGGCTTTAAGTACAGTACTGTGTAGCCCAGGCCCCCAAAACAACACACACACACACACACACGCGCGCACGCACACACACACACACACACACACACACACACACACACACACACACACACACACACACACACACACACACACACACACACACACACACTAACCCAGTACACAAGTACATACTTCTCAAACCTTTCAATTTACGTTGAAAGTGTTAATTGTGGTGTTTGAATCTTTGGATTAAGTACAAAGAATGAAGTGTGCTTTGAAGTGAGGCTGCTGTGATGTCATCTATGAGAAGGTTTTTGTGAGTATGAGTCACAAACAGCTGACTAATAGAACTTTATGTGGCGTCTCCACTGACACAGTGTGGTACAGATGCACTGAAACAAACCTGCGTGATATTATCATGAACATACAGAGGAGAGAAAGAGGCCAGTAAGTTTGCCCCTCTCAGCGGCAGAAACGACAACGGAAGCGTACTCAATAACGGAAGTGCTCGGGTCTGTGGGAGCGCTCGTTCTCGTGCAGCTATACGACCAGACGTTACGATGCTCGGGGACTACTTAATTGTTACTTTATTAAAAGACATTTTTGTACGATAAACACGCTCAGATGAGTTTGTTCATTTACGAAGCGACGCCAAATTCAAAATGACCGACTTCCTGTTGTTGTTTGTCTTGGGTTAGAACATCTTCCCACCAAGTTTTGTGAAATTCGGTGCAACTTAATCTTGGTGTGCTCATCCACGTTTCACCTCAGGGGGCGCTATAGAACCCTTGAGCAACAAACGGGTCCAGGAACTATGCCGATATCGCATTTTCGGCAGACCTGAAGAATTTTTATGTTAACCCCTCAAAAAAGAGCTCAAAGCCACGGAAATAATAATAATCTGAAGGATAACGACAGGTTCCTCACACAACTTTGTGCCAGGAGCCATTTTGGCCCCTGCTGTTCATGACTCGGGCCCTAATATTAATAACAATAACCATAACAATAACAATAACAATAACCATAACAATAACAATAATAATAATAATAAAAATAACAATAACAATAATAATAATAAAAATAATAAAAATAACAATAAAAATAATAATAATAACAACAATAATAATAATAGTAACAATAAGAATAACAATAATAATAATAATAACAATAATAATGATACAGATGATAATAATAATGGTAATAATAATAATAATAATAATAACTGATCCTGAACCACTTTTCCTGTTTGGGGTGGTGGGAGCAGTGTCCAGACAGACTGTTTATAAAAGTGGACGTGGTCTTCCAGTTGTCCTTATAGGACCAATGTGGATGTAATGATGGATTGAATGACCACCAGAGGGCGACTCAGTTAAAGTAACTGGACAAAGTAGCAAAGCAGACACGAGGAGAACATGGACGGTTTTGCATGTGCAGCTGTGGATCAGTAGGAAGAGCGAGTTCATGTGAATGTGTGAGTGTCAAAGTGCATGAACAGTTCTCTGCTGTGACACCATTAGTCCACATGAACATGAGTCCCATTCCCACTGCACTCCACAGGGAATGAGCTCAGTTCTACTTCTGTGTCTTTAATCAGAGGGATCTCTGACTCCGCCTCTCATCATCTCTTCATCTCTTCTCCCTCCCTGTCACTCGTCTTCTCTCTTCCCTCCACCTTCCTCTGTCCCTCTGTCAGTTTGAAACCAGAGGGATCAGAAGTGAATGCTGTCCCCCTGAGGCCAAGCAACACATTACAAGGACCTGCCCTCATGTGTGAATCTCCCAGGAGACAAGATAATCATTCAGGATCAAAGCAGTTATGTAGATGAGGGCGGGGCTGGTCAGGGTGAAAGGTCAAACAGGGTGTGAACATTCTGTCTGGACCTGCATTCATCACCTCTGATGACTATTGGATTCACCTCGAAAAGTAATACAGCCTTTAGCTGATGTCTGACTCCATGCTGAGGATTCTTCACTGAACCACGACATGTAATGATGTTTTTATCATGACGCACAGGAAAGTTGTGTATTCTTCCAGCCCACAGTGTGTGACTGTGTGTGACTGTGTGTGTGTGTGACTGTGTGTGTGTGCAACACTAAGGATTGTTTCCACACCTCCTGATTTTGATTGACAAAGCCAAAGGGCGGTCATGTTAGGTCAACTATACAGATTGAAAACAAATCTCAGCTCAGCCATGCTGCAGGCCACACACACACACACACACAGTGAGCAGTGTGTGTGTGTGTGTGTGTGTGTGTGTGTGTGCGCCTCACAGCAGAAACCTGTCTTCCTTCACACATGGCTGAAGTGAGTGAGTGAGACACGTCCATAATGAGACCTGTTCTTCTTCTGACCCTGGAGTCTCTAACATGCTGCTGCTGCTGCTGCTGCTGCTGCCGCTGCTGCTGCTGCCGCTGCCGCTGCTGCCGCAGCCGCTGCTGCCGCTGCTGCTGCGACTTGTACTAACCAGCCTCTAACAGCAGTGAGGCATGAAACGAGATATCCCTCAGCAGCAAGAGCTGAAACAACGAGTGGAACCTGTGGGAGGACTGTCCTCTGCTGCTCCTTCTTCATCCCCTCTCCTCTACATGTTCACATCGACTTCAAAGTACCTGAGAGTGTGTGACATATCTGAACATTCAAGCTCAGCTGTCATAGGATGAAGGACGGGGGAAAACCTGCACCTCGCTGACCGTCACTTCGATGAAGGCCGTGTTTTTCATGTGAAGTCTTTTCATCTTTCATGTATTTGACATGAAACCGTTCCCTTCAAGCTCTTTGTGTCTCCATTACTGTCTGTCCTCCAGGGTGTGTGTGTGTGTGTGTGTGTGTGTGTGTGTGTGTGTGTGTGTAGGCTCAGCTAATCTTATCCGATGCAGGAAACACATTTCGGGGGCCTTGAACCAAACAACTGGACAGGAAACCGGGATCTAATCTGAGCTGGAAGGACAAAACGAGAGCAGCAGAGAGGAGGTTCCCTCACAAAAACATGTGATTGGCTGCTTCCTTCATCTGCATTGTTCAAACCAAACTCCCCTGACTGTCACAAGTAACACAAACCTCACAGTGAGCGTTACACTGTCTCATCACACTCACAAAGAACCTGCAGGTAACATTTGGACAAAGTTTCCTCACTAGTATCACGCTGTGCTTGGAGATTCCACCGGGTGTTTTTTGTTAAACACGTTATTAACGACGGTTTTTTTCACATGTTGTTGCAACAACTAGTGACGTTAGAAAAACTACAACAGCACACCGGACCAAGCTGGACCAGAAACAGACATACTGCATACAGATGGACAATGATGTCTACTGCAGTGACGGCTGTAAGCTGAGGAGAGCGGGAAGGACCAGCTTCATAAGTTATCGTTTATCTGTCTCTCTGCATCTCACCATCATCTCATCTATGTTCAAAACCATGAAGACGGTCATGCGTGAAAGACTTAGGTAAACAGATGGAGGAATGTTTGAGAAGATAAGAGTGGGGAAGGAGATGAAGAGTCAGATATGAAGAAAACATCATTATAAGATGATGGGAACACACAGAACAATACGTGTGTGTATTCAGTACAATGACCATGACGTTAACGTCACCATTTGAGAACATTCAAGAAGCTTCATTTGATTCTTTGTTTTTGTTCCTCTGTGTTTGTGCAGCAGCAGCAGCAGCAGCAGCAGCAGCAGCAGCAGCAGAGGAAGAGACCCTGCGGCTGCTGCTGAAGTAAAGAAGATCAAAACAATCATTTCACTGTGAGCAGCCATTATGGCACATTAGCCTGTTATTAACACTGAACACAGGCGACATGCGCTCTCATCAAACTGCTGCCAAAAATACAGCTGCACGTTCACAGAGTCACAGTGTGTGTGTGTGTGAAAATGACGGGGTGAACCTGGTGCACCACAACTCTACTGAATGAACTTTGAAAAGCGCTCTTACTCAGGAACCTCATTTCTTTTCTGAATTCTTATTTTCTACGTTTAACAAAGAACTCAATGCTGAACTGTGGATCAATGAAAACGATGAAAACGACTGAAACGCCCTGAAAACTTCCATTAATCTCCAACATTTAGCACGACAATGTCTAAAGCCTCAATATTGAACAGAGAAGTCTGGTGTATTTAACAACGAGCGACGAGCTTCATCACAAACCCTGCTGCTGTATCCCAGAGTCAGACGGAGGAAGTACTGAACACATCTGATTCTAATGATTCAGTACGTCGAAAACAACTGCTTTACAAGTCACGTATAAAACAAAGTCAGGGCAGTTTCATGCAGCTGGGATGACCCCGCCCACGTTGAAGAGGTACTATATTGTAATGGAAAACCAACCTGCTGGCAGACTTTGGCACCTGCACAGAGAGGCCAGGCCAACTTAAGTCCGACTCTGGTCCGACTGAACAGACATGTAGTCGTCGCTCGACCCCTCACTCAGTTGTTCACTTGTACATATTTACATGTAGTTTTCTCTCCTGTCATATCCACGTCCTGCATGTTTGTGCTCAGACAGTGAAAGGAAGCACTGAAAGAAGTGCAACTGCAGTGGCTTTTGTTTTTATTACTGAGAGGAACTTCGATTGAACCCTTGGACTTAATCCCTGCGCTCCTCTCAAACCTCTCCTGACTGAAGGACACTCAGAACGCACATGTGAAGACCATGTAATCCAGATGACAGAACTCAAAGCTGGATCACCATGAAAAGGCGTCAGGTTGATTCTTTGGTGTGATCGACAATGGAGAACACCTTTGGAGAATAGGTGTTTGAGGGAACCAATCACAAAGCTCTGTGATTGGCATCCCAGCATCTCATCAACTGACATTAAAGTTGGAGTAAAACCAGGCAGAACATCCCATCAATCCATGGTAAAATAACAACATGTGATTGCACAGCTGGCCTTTTACCAACAAACCCTCCCTCCTGATGACGGACGTGTTCCCCTCACATGTGTGTTTAATGCGGTATGTTAACGTGTCAATGACAGCGTTCATTTGTTACTTCCTTAGGACCTATTCTGATATTAACACGAACCTCGTAAGGACCAGTCGTCCCCATGCAGACCGAAACCTGGTCTTAACGACGAACAATCTCATTTCTAAGGAACTGCTTATTTTTAGGGCTAAACTTTTAATTGTGGTTAGGTTAAGGTTAATGTTAGGCATTAACTGGTTATGGTTAAGGTTAAGAATAATGCTTTGATTAGGCTGTCCAAATGAGTGGAAGTCAATGCCGTGTCCTAAAAAGAATAGCTGCACAAACATGTGTGTGTGTGTGTGTGTGTGTGTGTGTGTGTGACAAACGATGACATGTAGCTTCCTTCTCATGTGTAGCTGAGTCAAGGTTCACAGCTGGCACACCTATTGAATCTGTTTCCTGTAGTATTGAGTTTCAGGTTTGTGAAGCTATACTTCTCGGGGCACTGTACTGACACCATTCATTTGGACAGCCTGAACAAAGCCTTATCCCTAACCTTAACCATCACCAGTTAATGTCTAACCTCACCACAATTTAAACCTTAACCCTAAATTTAACCTGTTCCTCAGAAATGAGGATCTGCCTCATCAGGACCAGGTTTTGGTTACGTTGGTTATAAGGACTAAAAAGGACTAAAGAGGTTGGTGTTGATCCCAGAAAAGGTCTGAAAGAGACAACACACACACACACACACACACACACACAAATGGAAACTAGAATTGTGTGACAAGTGTTTCATAACATGTTTTCCATGTTCCTGGAGCCAAAGTTTCCAGGCACCAACAGAGCTTCCTGTAGCATGTTCAGACAGATGGATGCTTGTTATGTTTGCTGATAACAAACAGATATATAATCAATGTATTTGTTTGTATAATAACACATAATAAGCCATGATTCCTGTAACATCAGTGCATATGATGGATTATTGGCATAAACATATACTAGAGGTCACCAAATGTATGTGTGTGTCTGCCCACTACTACCATAGACTGATTCAAATCTCTGGTGTATATATATTATATATATTGCAGATGTGTTACATTACTGCAAAAAAACAAAAAAAAACATTACTGATATCCATCCATCCATGTTCTACTGCTGTATCCTCCACAGGAGTGGGTGTTGTGCCAATCTCAGCTGACAAAGGGCGGTTTGGCGGTCTATCAGAGGCCATCCTGACCACTCCTGATTCCATCTAACTTTTTTGTGTATGTTTGCTATTTGTTATTAGCTTACCTCTAAAATCCCACCAGCCCTTTTTAGGATTGTCTCATAAAACACACGGCACACACATACACAGCTTTTTAAAGAACACGGTAAAACCACCTTACCTTCAAGACTCTTGCCTTGTTTCCTTGAGGCCATGGGTATGGTCATAGCAGGACGCCCAACTGCAGATGACCACTGACCATTACTCTGGGTCACAGCTGCGTCTGTGGCGTCGGCATCAACAGCTCGAGAGAACGAGGCAATCCTCTGTAAGATTGAACCAACACTGTCTTTGGCATCACCTGCTCCATCCTCCAAAGCTCTGGAGTTCGAGGGCCTTGAGGAGGTGTTTGGGCTAAGCAGTCTGGGAACCATCTGGACAGTTTGGGCCCTTGGGTGAATCTCCACGCGAGGACTGTGGATTTGAGTGAGGTGCACAGGAGAGCAGCCCATGTCTGGGATAGGGATTGATCTTTGTGAAGGTGTTGGAGAACATGGGGAGAGAGGCAGAATAGGACTGTGGTGGGAAAGTGGGAGGGTGTCAGAAGAACTGTCCAGGCTGCAGAGAGAGGCTGATGGACTGGCTGAAGTGGGTGTTGGGCTGGTGTGGTGCTGGAAACCACTTGTGCTCCTTGGAGGAGGCACAGGAGGGGTGGGCTTCATGGACACTCCTTGGTGCTTGGGAGAAGATCTTGTTGCTGGGCTGCTTACTAAGCTGTCCAGATCCAGAGGAAACTTGTTGAGACGTGGGGTTTCCTTAACCTTAAGTTGGGGAGACTTGAGGACCTTGGGGCATTGCTGCTGGCTCTGCTGCTGGCTCTGCTGCTGGTAGGCTTCCCCCGGAAAGGGATTGTGATTATGAAGATGACCATTCCAGTTTGCATTAGCATTGGCATACCTCAAACCTGGAGATACCCTGCCTCCTCCTCTTTTCATTCCCAATATTCCTCCTCCTCCTCCATCACGAATTTGGAGGTCTAGGATGTGCATAGACCCATGGTTCATCCCCTGAGGTTGTGGAATACCGAACATCGTCCCTGACCCTGGGTCCATCTCAGTGTGAAAAACACTCCCATGGGAAGAAAACTTCTTCAGGTTGTGGTCAAATATTATGTTGCCATCTCCCCCTGGATGCTGTGTGAGTTGGGGCTGGGTTTGCTGGTACTCTGCCTGAAATGGTGGACTGGAATATGACCCAAGCCTTTTAGGAGGTAGTGCACCCCCAGAGTACTCCAGGCTGGATGTGGAGCTGTGGAGGCTGTCATTGTCACTGCCAGGCCCAGACAACATGGAGTAACTGTTGGGATTCAACCTGCTCTTGAAGGATGACGCTCTGGCCACAGAGGAGCCATTTTGGTGGATGGCTGGCTTGTTCGTGGTACCTCTGTTAAAGGACAGGCTGCTGACTACTGCACGGGATTTCAGTACTGGACTGGGATTGGAACTCAGACTTATGTAGGAGTGGTGTGCTGTAGAGCCCAGGCTGTTGTTGTTGTTGTTGCTGAAAGCTAATGAAGACAACTGCCCCTCGCCTCCATGCCCCTCAGTGGCTTTGTTGTGATTGAGGAAGAAACGGGAGGAAGAAGGGGAAACAGGTGTGGAGATGGGGGAAGCCGAGGAGGATGGTATGTCGTCCACATCTTCAGTATCAAAGGATCTCTTCAGAGCTGTGTGTGTGAAGACAGATGAAACGAAACGGTAAGAACATGTCAGTGTTTCATTTAAGTACAACATATTATATGTTATTTTTGATGCTGTCTATTTGTTGAACTAGAGGCACATACAGTATGTTCTGTCAGACAGTGAGGAACATCTAAAATAATCCACCATTGATCAAATATACAGTATCTTATCCTAAACTTCAGGTGCTCTTTCCTGCGCTCACTGAATCAACACATCACCAGAGATTCTTCTCCTTCCACCAAATGGAGGAAAATGCCTTGTTCTCTCATCTGTTGAAGGATCATGATTTGTAAACTGCAATGATTTTTATCATGAACCTTTGACATTCAAGTTGCACTAACCTGGTGGTTTGTGGTAGTTTATCTGATCACCTGATTCATGCTCGTTCTTAACCTGCATGCTTTAAGGTTAGTGATCTCACGTCAATAAACCGGGATAATACAATGTTTAAATTACTAAGAGATGATACAAGCTTAGTTTGACTTAATTATAGTCATCAGCAGCCGCACGACTGTGAGTCTGCTTCTTTTTTAAGACATTAGTTCAGTCTTTAGACGTACACCTGGAATCTTCCACTGTACACACACACACACACACACACACACACACACACACATCACATAAACACAAAGGGTGGAATGAGGTCGGACATCCACTGGGGGTTTCATGTGACACAAACAAACCACGGCAACAGGACACACCATCAGAAGGACCGGCAGGATGCTTTGTTGCATATATATGTATACATATATATACACTTGTGTATATATATGTATATACACATACATATATATATATATATATATATATATATATACAGTATATATATATATGAACGTGTACATATATATACACAAGTGTATATATATGTATATTCATAAACAAACAGTTGGACGCTCAGTTTCAGTCACTTTAGTCTTCCTAGTCCTAGTTAATTACTACTTCAGCAGAGTAATTAACTAGCACCCTGTAGGCTCCAGGCAGGCTGGGGACGAGTGTGTGTGTGTGTGTGTATGTGTGTGTGTATTGGTGTGGAGGGCTGTGTTAGCTGAGGCTACAAGTGTGAACCTGCCCTCCGTATTAAAGATAAGGAAACCTGGTATCAGGTGATTTGGAGCACACAGTCAAACACTGGGGAAATAATTACAGAGGTAGTGATGTGTCCTGTCTCTGCCCTGCTGCACTCCTGTGTGTGTGTGTGTGTGTGTGTGTGTGTGTGTGTGTGTGTGTGTTTGGTCTATGCCGATCCCCTCGGCTCTCTCAGCTCTGCAGACCTAAATCCTCAGCTTTCACAAACGCCTCCTCAATCGCTCTTTTTTCCACAAACACGCTTGTGTGCATGTGTGTGTTGAGGGCTGCGGGGGCAAATGGGGTCAAGCAGTATTGACCCATACAATTAGCAATTGTAAGTATTGGAATTGTGATGATTGGTGCTGGACAACTGAATGAGTAAATGAGGGCGATTACACTGTGCTTTCAATTAAGGGTAGAACATAACAGATGTAAACATAGAACACATTTAAAAGATTTATAAATTCTATTTTTAAAAAGAAGAACATTTCAAGTGTCCATGTGACCACACGGTTACAGCGAGCATAAGCAGCAAAGAACGTGCTGACGTTCCTGTGTTTGGTGGCTGACGAGGATCCGGTGTGTTTGTGTCACATAAAGTAAAGTAGTGCTGTCCAACCATGAAAATCGCATTAATGTCATAGTTAACTCGCGATTAATCGCAATCAATCGAACATTTATATCAATTCTAAATGTCTATGAGAAATGATCCACAGCGCTCGCCAGCCACTCACAACAGAACGTTAGCCAATACTCTCTGAAAGGAAATGAAAATAAATCTGCCATCTGGCTAAAATACTTCTAAAATAACACTTTCAGACTCAAAACAGGCCAAAAACTAGACAAAACTGTTGTTTAGAAAGTTCCACTTCTGCTTCTATCACAAAGAAAACATTGAGAAATGTTCCTTTAGATGAAGCTGAAGAATGGAATTGTTATTTAACACATAATTACGACACACAGTTGGGATTTCATGGAAACCGTTGTTGAAGCTTGTTGTTAAATCTGACAGAAAGCTGTAATGTCTTATTGAGATAAAGTTAGATTTTCTTCAGTTGAGATTACTTTTAATCTTACCTGCAAACAGGTGTGTCACGATTCGGCCGCCATCTTTAGACTTGGTTTTATGTCATGGTAACTCATTTCATTTTCATTTTTTTTTTTTCAACATAGACACAGAAAGTGGATCTGCTCGCTTGAACCGTAGTGAGGAGACCACTGAAGACCGCTAGCTCCTTTAGCTCGGATTAGCTCGCTACGGCAACAACACATTAAACCGCGGCTCTTTATTCACACACTGCAGCTGATACACAGCCTCTCTTATTATTGTGCGGCTCTCACAATAAGAGCAATAAGTCACAATATGCAGGTGACAGAGATATTGTCTCAATAAAGAAAGCAGATCCACTTTTCTATGTTGATAAGAGCATTAAAATGAGAAGAAATAATGGGACACAAAGAAATCAAGGGACATTTACAATAGATATAGAATATAGAATAGATGTGAGTTAACTATGACATTAATGCGATTAATCGTGAGTTAACTATGACATTAATGCGATTAATCGTGATTAAATATTTGAATCGTCTGACAGCACTACTTTCAAGAACAATTTCCTTGAAATGAGGGTTACTGTGTTTTCTGTTGCTGTAACAGTGACGTAGTAAAGGCTCAAAAGCAAGAATACAAATGAATATAATCATAGTAATTAGTATGATACATGTAGTATCTTGGATGGCAGGTCCAGTTGTTAGTAGACTAAGATCAACTCCACTGAAAACGTCTTGCCTTGTTCAGGGATGGTGCAGAGAAAAGGATATTTAAAGGAATTTTAAGAGCCCCTGGGGCAAAAGGGCAAAGGAGATAAGGGATTTCATAAAATGTAGGAATGGCCAAATCTGTCACTTATCTCTGTTTCACTAATTCCTGCATAATGCCAAAGAAAAAAGACGACATTAGTTGATTTCATGAAGCCACATTTTGTGTGTGTGTGTGTGTGTGTGTCTAGAGGTTCCTGCTCAAGTCTGTAAAACGAATAACGCCTCACAGATTATCAGCTCAGAATTCCCGTGTGTCAGTGTCGAGAGCAGAGCACATGGTGCACATGTGTGAGAGAGATGTTGGTGTTAATGTCATAGAAACATCTGGTTCTGAAGCAACATCACTCCACAGGCATTTCTGTGTTTTTCCCCCACCAAAAAACAACACCAAACTCAATTACTTCAACATATTATAATAATAATAATAATAATAATAATAATGACATTACACAATCACTTATGAAATTCTTATCGATAGAAGGTGTTAGAAGAGCACCTAATCACCTCCACTAATGCTGAATATGCTATGTTAGAGAATCTGTCTCATTAAAGTGAGCACTGAAGTATTCCTTTAAATGACAGATTAACTTAAATTAAAACAGACGGTCATCAGCATATAACGCAGCACCAGCGGCTATGAAGGGTTGATATGTTGATACAGGACATGGTGCGGTCAGAGACACATGCTCTGTAGTGTCTTACAGCTGTGAGGGACATGGACGCTGTCATCATCTCTGACACTGACATTAAAGTCTTGACCCTGGTGTGTTTGAATGACCCTGTTCAGACCTGAATCTACGGACTCATCAGACCGTTGATCCGGATGATGAAGGCAGAGCTCCAGAAAACATGTCACCAAACGCGCTTGTTGTCGTTTTGATGCCATCGAACAACTTTGCCCTCATGGAGCAAGTCACTTCAAATCAAAGCAACAGCCCAAATGAAAGACTCAATATTCACTCTATGGCCCGCGGGCCGCATCCAGCCCGTTGGTGTTTTTAATCCGGCCCGCCGAAGATTGGTAAAGAATTACCCAAATCCAATCATATCATAATAATGACTGCTCGCGTCGTGTCCTGTTTATTGATGCTCTCTTTTATGAACAGTTCAGGCGACGCCCGGACGCTCGGTGACGTGACCGACGCTCTGTTACGCGACCGACGCTCTGCTATGCGACCGACGCTCAGTTACCAGCCGACGCTCGGTTACACGACCGACGCTCTGCTACGCGACCGACGCTCATTTACGCGACCGACGCTCGGTTATGCGACCGACGCTCGGTTATGCGACCGACGCTCGGTTATGTGACCGACGCTCATTTACGTTACTGTGGGTCATATGCAGCCCCCCCAATCAATTACATGTGGACCCCCACTTAAATATCATGTTTTAATGAAAACATGGCCCTTGCCTTCTTTTAGACAGTGTGTATCTGAGGCACAGCTGCCAGCACGGTGACAGAATGAATACACATTAATACAAACGTGTGCACGGATGCTGAAGTCACTTTGACGTACGAGTGACTTGAATGACGACACAGCACTCGTATCATTGAGGCGCTGAAAGGCTTTCATGTGTCTCCCTGCTCTGGTCTGTAAACAGTGCGACGTGAAGAAAACGCAGAGTAAACATGAAACAACCGGCCTACAGTTCACGACAACGTCAATGCTGCCTGTGTGTGTGTGTGTGTGTGTTTATATTCACACTAACTGAATGTTTCTCTCTTTACTTACTCTATAAACAAACTGTGGAGTTTAAGTGCAGGACGTCCTGTGAGTGGACAAAACAGGGACGGTCTGTATTTATAGAGCAATTTTCTAGCCTTGACCACTCAAAGCTGCTTCACACTCTTTGTGCATTTTGCCATTCACCCATTCACTCACACATTCTATGTGCATATCACGGTGCATCTATGTGCATCAGGAGCAACGAGCAGTGTTTTGATTCAAATATTTAATCACAATTAATGTCACATTTGTATCTATTGTAAATGTCCCTTGATTTCTTTGTGTCCCATTATTTCTTCTCATTTTAATGCTCTTATCAACATAGACACAGAAAGTGGATCTGCTCGCTTGAACCGTAGTAAGGAGACCACTGAAGACCGCTAGCTCCTTTAGCTCGGATTAGCTCGCTACGGCAACAACACATTAAACCGCGGCTCTTTATTCACACACTGCAGCTGATACACAGCCTCTCTTATTATTGTGCGGCTCTCACAATAAGAGCAATAAGTCACAATATGCAGGTGACAGAGATATTGTCTCAATAAAGAAAGCAGATCCACTTTTCTATGTTGATAAGAGCATTAAAATGAGAAGAAATAATGGGACACAAAGAAATCAAGGGACATTTACAATAGATACAAATGAATTGTCATAGTAATTTATTTCAGTGTTTCCTGATTTTCGGGGTTGCAGCCCTAAACACGCCCTAAACACGTGGCTCCACCCTGTGGCTGCAGTTCTACGTCACCTGACATTTGAGCAGAAATCAGAAGTCATTTCTACTTCCTGTCACAAATGTAAAATAAACA
This sequence comes from Solea solea, assembly GCF_958295425.1. Classification (NCBI taxonomy): domain Eukaryota; kingdom Metazoa; phylum Chordata; class Actinopteri; order Pleuronectiformes; family Soleidae; genus Solea; species Solea solea. Next base: position 25,617,867 of record NC_081149.1, read on the forward strand.
GTGTTATTTTCTGGTCAAGTGTCGTGTTGACATCCATGCAGTGGTCAGTTTACTCAGCTGACAGCAGTTATCTTCTGTTCTTATTAGTTATTATAGGACCAATGTTTGTTTCTTCAACAGTTCACTGAAAGATACGTTTGTGATTGTGAGACTCATGCATACATTAGGGTACATGTCTGTTTTCATTGGTGATCAGCTGGGGTAGGTATCATAGCTTAATGATTATTGATTAATGATTGACATGTGAGATCAAATATTGGATATTGGCCCTTTAACTAACTGAGGAATCAGCTCTGGGCCAATTATGTGGGTTAGTTTTGGGAGCCCGTACACACTGGGCGGACAGGGAAGTCCCAGGGTGTCTGGTGGACACACACGACGTGGGGGGGGGGGGGGGGGGGGGGCTGAGTCTGGGCATGTCCCATTCTCCCACCCCCAACTGGCACATTCCACAAAGTTTTTCTGACGGACAAAGCTCCGTGTGCACTGACACGTGTGAACACGCACTACACACACACGCACACACACACACTCACGCACGCACACACACGCACACGCACACGCACACACACACGCACACACACGCACACACACACACACACGCACACACAATCAAACACAGGGCGGTGAAAATAAAACAGAATCACAAATGTGATCATATGTGAGAGAACATGCGAACAAAAACAACACAACTCTACACTTACAGAGACGACCGTTAAAAAGACTTAAAAATCCTAAAAACGTGGGTTCATCTCCAACCAGGGAAATATTTAACAGAGGAGTCTGGTGTGTCTGTCAGTCCGGCGGAGTCTGAAGTACTAAACAAATATTTTTAATTCACTGATTCTAATGATTCAGTTGTGTGTGTGTGTGTGTGTGTGTGTGTGTGTGTGTGTGTGTGTGTGTGTGTCATCATTTACAAAAGTATGAATTCCTTAACACTGTGGCACTGAAGGTGAAGTGTTGAAAAAGTTAAGCCTGCCCCACGCACAAAACAACGCACACACACACACACAACAGCTGACGATGCCCACAGTCGCCTCCATGTCTGTTTATATTCTGAAGTCTCTGTGGAATCTCCTCCCTGAAAGTGTCTCGTCTGTGCTCGTCCACGCTTTTTAAAATCAAGTCAGATTTGAAAATCCTCTCGTCCATCATCTCCCTTTAAGGGTTCTGCATTGAATTACATTCAAACACAGCGTTATTTCTAACCTGTACCTAACCTTGTCCTAACCTGTCCTAACCTCGTCCTAACCTCGTCCTAACCTCGTCCTAACCTCGTCCTAACCTCGTCCTAACCTTGTCCTAACCTGTCAACGTAGCAGACGCTTTTATCCAAAGCGACTTACAATGGAATTGAGCACAATCATCCAGGGGTGGAGTTGAACTTGCAACCATGATGTTGCACAGAGTACCGGTCTTAACCACTGAGCCACTCCACCCCCTAACCTTATCCTAACCTTACCCTGACCATCATTCAAATCTTAACCCTAACCTTAACCAGTTCACCAGAAAGGAGGTTTTGCCTCAATAGGACCAGGTTTTGGTCTCCAAGAGGCCAACTGGTACCTGACAAGGTATGCCGGAAAAGGTCCTTATAGGAAACAAATACACACACACACACAGACACACACACACACACAGACACACACAAAAAGCACATCTGGAGACACATTCCTTGGCGTCGTATGTAATGTTATAACACTGAAAATAACAGTGTGTGAGGACACACACACACACACACACACACACACACACACACTTCTGAAATACAGTGATGTCATTTCAGATGTCTGACCATGTTTTTTTTAACACATGGTCATCTGGGAGAATTGAATAGACATCAAACTATTATGGGCTGTAATCAACCAAAGAAACTCTTGAAGCCCTGAAATGTCGGGGTGTCGTCAGAGTCTCGCGCCTCTGAGTGTGTTTTGCGTGACGTGAATCTGAAATATGTATAAATATAATAACTAGTGACATACTGAACATATGAGACACAAACAGACTTTAACTGTGATATGTTCATAAACTCAAAACATGAGGCAGTTATCAGTTAGATTACCACCTTTACATGACATGAAAACTGTTGCCTGTTGCTGTTACCTGTGAAACAGGCGTGCTGTGAAAACACCTCCATTAGCACCTGGTACATTGACAAACCAGTGCAGCCCTACAAACTATATCAAACACCAGCATGTGCAGGGTCCAGCCCGGGAAACCAGGCGCATCAACATGTGCACGACACGCTGAAATAAACAATGACTGGTGACGATATTCAGGTCTGTCTGTAGAACATGGTGATGTTCCCACACGCACACGCACACACACACACACACACAGTAATGGTTTTTGTCTCTGCTCTGTCATTGGCTCATATGACATGTCACAGTACCAGGCCACCTGCACTGATGTCTAACCAAATAATGATCCATTATGGAAGAATGTGTGCGTGCGTGTGTGTGCGACAGTGAGAGCGGAACATGAGTATATGTATGTTCATGGCCACAAGAATCAGTTTCTGTGTTTCTATGTGTTACCCCCATTTTCTGTCATAAACCCGGACTGTCGGGACCAGTAGTCCCCGTGGAGACCCAAACCTGGTGCTAATGAGGCAGCACCTGATTTGTGAGGTTAAGTACTCGTTCATTTTAAGGCTAAAATTGGAATTGTGGTTTGGTTAAGATCAGAGTCAGTCATTGAGTGTTATGGTGCAGATTAGGGATGACGCTCTGTTCAGACTGTGAATGAATGTAAGTCAATGCATTCCAGGTCAGGGTCAGTGTCAGGGTCAGTCCCTATAACATAAGTGATGACCTTTTAATGTGAAGACTTGTTGTATGTTTAGGGTTAGCTACGGTACATGGTGTCACCAAAGACACTTGAATATAAGTGGTCAAAGCATTTAAACAGTCGACAGTCGAAATGAATCAAAGTCAATGTAAAGTCCTCTGAAGTCATGGAAACTAGACTGTGTGTGTTCTCTGCTGTTGTGCTCCACTGCATTAATGCACACTGGAATGTCAGAGAGGGACCAGCACTTATCATGGTGTGCATGTGTGTGTGCATGTGTGTGTGCATGTGCATGTGCATATGTGTGTGCATGTGTGTGTGTGGTCACTAAGTCATGGGACCCTCTGTGATCTCAGCGGGGTTCAGGAGCACAGTACCAGGATGTGGCAGGGTTGGGTCGAGCAGCTTTTAGCCTGCCTGACCTCCTCTAATCTCCCGTGTCATCCACAGACCCTCATGCCCTCGCTCCCTCACTCCCTCGCTCCCTCACTCCCTCGCTCCCTCGCTCCCTCTCTTCAATCAGTGCTTTCACATCCTCTGCTGAATTCACACAAGTGACTCTTGTACTCTGTAACGTACAGATGAGATCGCAGGCTAACTCCAGGATGAAGGATGTAAACTCAACACTTTGCCCATTGTCTCCACTGAGCTTTCATTTCAGTCTCATTTTACCATTTTCTGTACACAGTGAAACTTTCTATTAGCATAATGTCACATAAAGATAAAGTTTCACAAATAGAAATAAAGTTAATGTCTTACCTAAAATGTCTAAAATGTTTTCACATCAAGAAGTTTCACAAAAAACAGACAAGTTAATTTCCCCTTAACTTTCCCCTTAAGTGCTGAATCAGAAGCTGACGTCAGCGTCATGAGGCGTCCCTGTCCCACACTAAGTTACATCAGGTGTTCAGCTAACACTAATCCCGTGGGATTAGGTCTTAAAACCACACCACTCTAACACTTGTTCATGCCTTTGTTAAACTAAATTAGATTACTTCAAATAATGTGATGTTCATTTACATCAGAACTCGGAACTGAAGTCAGAACCAGGAGTTCCCCGTGTCCGAGTTCAGAAGTTGGACATAAAGACATCGTTAGCCGTAGCAGCGAGTCAGGGTGTGTGTGTGTGTGTGTGTGTGTGTGTGTGTGTGAGAGACACTGACGACAGCAGCAGAAGTCGTTCGGTGCCATTAAATAACCCTCGCTCTGCATGTGTCAGTCCAGACTCAAATGAAAGTATAAAACAGACCCATAGTACACACAGAAGTACTGTATGTATGTATAGTGACTATTAATGTGATAGTCAGGGTTATTTTCAGGTATTCATGTAACGATGTCTGATCTAATGATGTTAACTAGCATCTGCACACATTTCATATCAGACTTTCCTTCATCGTGTACAGACTGTTTGTTTTTAACCTTTGATACCATGTAACCATGAACCATGTGTAAATAACCACTTCACAAACAGCTACAGTCAGTGTCAGCCACACAAATCAGTGAATAACCACTTCACAAACAGCTACAGTCAGTGTCAGCCACACAAATCAGTGAATAACCACTTCACAAACAGCTACAGTCAGTGTCAGCCACACAAATCAGTGAATAACCACTTCACAAACAGCTACAGTCAGTGTCAGCCACACAAATCAGTGAATAACCACTTCACAAACAGCTACAGTCAGTGTCAGCCACACAAATCAGTAAATAACCACTTCACAAACAGCTACAGTCAGTGTCAGCCACACAAATCAACACCTGTCCAAACACAAGAATGTGGAAAGAGAGTAAGAAGGAAAGGTGAGAGGAGAGCTATTGTTGCTCTGTCCCTGCAGGGTCCCAGGACATGATGGATCACACCCCCTCACCCCCTCACCCTCTCACCCTCTCACGTGAATTATACAGTACACAGACATAGTAACACTTTTCAACATATTTGCCTTTTTCAGAGAGTGTCATCATCATCATCATCATCATCATCATCATCACGAGTTTGTTCACCAGAAGGATTGTGGGTTTTTTGTAAATGTCAAACTGCACTTAAATTACACAGAGACGACGTCTACTCACATGTCACAGGTTTATTTCTATTTTATCTAATAATACTGTACAGCACTAAGTCAACTGCTGTTGTCTTTGAAATGTGCGTCATTAATAAATTGGATTGGTTGGTTATGCATCGTAAATAATAATACAATACAATAATGCAACGGCCCTTTGTGTCCTACCTTTGTGTCCTACTTTTGTGTCCTACCTTTGTGTCCTACCTTTGTGTCCTACCTTTGTATCCCCGCAAAAAACTGCATTGATTTCCTTGTCCCTGACCTTAACCATAACCAGTTTACCTCACCACATTACGGTAAATGTAACCAGTGCCTAAGAAATGAGGTCCTGTCTCATTAGGACAAGGTGGTGTCTCCACGAGGACTTCTGGTTCTGACAAAAGGTCCTGAAGAGGTCACAAATACAAGCACACACACACGTCCAGACTGTCCACGCTGTTTGACATGCGACTCCAGTATTTACACGATACGTCTGCCTCAAAGACAAAGTTCTGAGGTATAAATGTTCTATACATGTTCAGCGTCACATTATAGAAGACACTCTGCATCAATGTGAACACTTTAAAGGTCGAATATGCAACGTGTTCAGCTTCAAATATGAAATATGAACCAGTTATATGATAGAAACGGTCTGATATGAATCAATGTTGGCAAAAGCAGCTACGGCTGCTCATCAAGGCCACAGACCATTTACATGGTCTGTGGCCTTGATGAGCAGCTACGGCTGCTCATCAAGGCCACAGACCATTTACATGGTCTGTGTTGGTGCCAATGAGACTTCTTACTCAACACGTCACGTCACCACTAAACCTTTACATTATTAAAGCACGGACATCCACCTTCCAGTTGAAAGACCACGCCATCGACCACTCAGCCACCGTCGGCCATCACATTCACAATCGCTCGAGTTTTCAAGTGAGTTCAGGAAGTCAAAAAATAACGTCCGACAGAGCGATAACATAATATAGACATTCATGAACACGCGGCTATAATCAGTGGTCTGTGGTAGTTCAGCGGTAGAGCGAGTCGTCTTTCAACTCAAAGGTTGTGGGTTTGATTCCCAGCTCTGCTAGTCTACATGCCGATGTGTCCTTGGGCAAGACACTTAATCCCATGTTGCTCTGCTGCTGTGTGAGTGAGTGAATGAGTGAATGAGTGAAGGTCTGGACTCAGCATCAGAAGCAACAATCACATCATTTCCTCCAGGACATCCACGTGACAGCTGTTTCTATTTAAAGGTTTGTTTTCGTCACTTTTTTACAGCGCTCTGCATCTAAATGTACATTCATCACAAAACCATTACTTACATTCCTAGAAACGTCACAAAATATCCATCACATTTTCTCCAGAGCCTGAGGTGACGTCTTCAATTTGCTGTTACTAATTTACAGCCTCAAACCATCCCATAATGACTTTTCTTCTCAGGTCACACGACTAGAGATTAGTGACTCTGTAGCTCAGCTCTCATCTGATTTAAACATCAACAACATCAACAAGTGTATTTAGACAAGACAGGAGGACGGTTTGCTTCACTAAATATCTCAGTATCTCTTTACGTGCTGGTTCTTTTGAGCACGAGAGCAGACACCGAGCACGAGAGCAGACACTGAGCACGAGAGCAGCAGGAAACAGACCCACATACCTTCAAAATCTGATAAAATCCCTTCGAGGTGTTCGTTCACTGAAAGCTCCGACATGATGTCTGTGGGCAGACAGACACGCGGACAAGCAGAGGCTCCACGTCCACGCGAGGACAGACAGCAAGACGTCCAAAAAGTTGGGACAAGAGTTGTGAGACAGAGAGAGAGAGAGACACACAGACAGAGAGAGAGAGTGGTACAGGTGAAGTGACTCGGACCGGACTGAGTTATGTCTTCTCGCGCTGTCTCTCTCTGTGTGTGTGTGTGTGTGTGTGTCCTCTGTGCTCTACACTGGAGTGGCCCAGCCCCCAAATCAGCTGCCTCCAGTCTGCACCCGGAGGGGAGAGAGAGAGAGAGAGAGAGAGAGAGGGAGAGAGGGAGAGAGAAAGGGGGGAGAGCAGCTACTCTCTTTATTCATTATATTGTACATATTGTATATAGTGTGTAAATAAACAATGTTGATAGATATATGCGTTGGCAATGTAAGTTGCACGTTACCATGACAATGAAGCCCCTTTTGATGGGGGGGGGGGGGGGCGTGGTCGATGCAACACCTGGAAAATCTCCGCAAATTTCTCTCCAAGCACTATGCCCCCCCCCCCATCATCCCTAACATACTGTAGAGCCACAGGTTCCTCATGTGAGTAGTTGCCCCAGGGCCTCTGATAGAACTGAGCTGCTGAATAACCACCAATCCATTCTTGTGTCGTCCTTGTTGAAAACTGTGGCCATACCATAATATAAAAGTAGTAGACAAAAGACCACTAAACTAGACTAAACTAAACTAAACTGAGTTGGTAAAGAAATGACTGTAACTGTCATTTGGTTATAATGAGGTCAAATGTAAATACGTGCATTAATAAATACATTATTAATAGTTACAGTGATGTTCTCTAAGAGAAAAGAAAAGGGAAATATGCCTTTAATCTTTCATCTAAACCTGAGGTGTAAATCAGAATCTCCTGCAGTAATTGGTTGCACAAATGGAGGAGACCAGTAGAGGGCGCTGTTGGGTCAGGAGAAGAGAGAGAGGCGAAAAACAGAGGAGAGCGCGGCTGGTCTTGAAGCCACGTAGTGACGTGGTAACGAAACAACAACAGTTTATGTGTGTACGTTCATAAGTTAATACGTTAATAAGTTAATAAGTTAATAAGTTAATAAGTTAGGAGGAGTGTGAGTGAAGTTGAAGTCCACGAAGAGCTGCTGACGCCAGGAGGATGCTATCGCTAAGCTAAGTGAGCTAGCACGGAGCAGCGAGTGTGAGGGAGGAACTTCGTCATCGTTAGGGTTCCCCGAGACAGGAAGTGACAGAAAGAGAGAGGTGAGTTTATGACGTCATCTTTTCTTTGCTTTTATACATGAGAACGCAGAGGGTGCTGTGTGTGTGTTGCTGTGTGTGTGTGTGTGTTACTGTGTGTGTTACTGTGTGTGTGTGTTACTGTGTGTGTTGCTGTGTGTGTTACTGTTACTGTGTGTGTGTTACTGTGTGTGTGTTACTATGTGTGTGTTACTGTGTGTGTGTGTTGCTGTGTGTGTGTGTGTTACTGTGTGTGTTGCTGTGTGTGTTACTGTGTGTGTGTGTTACTGTGTGTGTTACTGTGTGTGTTGCTATGTGTGTGTTACTGTGTGTGTGTGTTACTGTGTGTGTGTGTTACTGTGTGTGTTACTGTGTGTGTTGCTGTGTGTTACTGTGTGTGTTACTGTATGTGTGTTACTGTGTGTGTTACTGTGTGTGTTACTGTGTGTGTGTTGCTGTGTGTGTGTTGCTGTATGTGTTGCTGTGTTGGTGTGTGTGTTACTATGTGTGTTGCTGTGTGTGTGTCACTATGTGTCTTGCTGTGTGTGTTACTGTGTGTGTGTTGCTGTGTGTGTGTTACTGTATGTGTGTTACTGTGTGTGTTACTGTGTGTGTGTGTTGCTGTGTGTGTGTTACTGTGTGTGTTGCTGTGTGTGTTGCTGTGTGTGTGTGTTACTGTGTGTGTTACTGTGTGTGTGTGTTGCTGTGTGTGTTACTGTGTGTGTGTTACTATGTGTGTTGCTGTGTGTGTTACTGTGTGTGTTGCTTTGTGTCTTGCTGTGTGTGTTACTGTGTGTGTGTGTTGCTGTGTGTGTGTTACTGTGTGTGTTGCTGTATGTAAAAATATTTATTTTGTATTATCTGCTGCTATGTTCCGGCAAAATGCATTGTGGGATACATGGCTTTCCCAAGTACGTCAGTAAGTCACCGAGAACACTTCCGGTATGAGAATCGTACTCGCTGCTCATGGACTTTAGAATTGGAACAGAACTTGAGGCTGATGATGTTTTCAAGTACGGACAAGTGTGGACATTGAGAAAGGACTCATGTAAACACAGGTGCTTGTGTGTCTGTCTGCAGAAACTCGGGTGGGGGTGGGGGTGGGGGTGGGGGTCCGGGCCCTCCAGCTTGCTTTTGCCTGGGGGTTCACAAACTACACTGAAACTCCTGTGTCTCTGTCTTTAGTGAAGACAAGTTGCACATTAACACTAGTGAGTCTTATGAATGCTATGTCGTGTAACCCTAGAAACACAGGTGTGAAACTACTGGGCCCAGATGAAGCTCTGGTTTTATAGTGGAATATGAGACATATCATCAAGTTCTTCACCACATTGATCAACCTTTTCTATTTTAGACACATTTGAATGACACAAACAGAGTAATGAGCAAAGTTACAGTACATGAGTCAGTGTCCCTGTCCTGCTGTGATCTGTGGCTGTGACTTCCTCTGTTGGTGCTATCCGAATGGGAACATCATTTTCCATGTGGGTGCCGCCTCCTCCTCCTCCTCCTCCTCTTCATCTTTCTTCTTCTTCATAATAGTTTTTTTTTACAGAACTGCTGGACAGAATAAAGCAGCTACATTCCACCCGCTAAAGGGTTGCGAGAGATGTGTGTATGCTGTCAGGTCACCCACTGGACCACAGACAGCCAGACAGACAGACAGACAGACAGACAGACAGACCAGTCTCTGTGTAGAGCATGAAACGCTACTGTGACATTAATCCTCCCTAGTTCAGAGCCACAGGGCTAATGAGAACCCCCACCCACTGACCCTCTGTCCTTACAGGAGTAAGTGAGTGAAGGGGGGAGGGAGGGAGAGAGGGAGGGAGGGATAAAGACAATGAACAATCTTCAACACTGTGTTTGTGTGTGTGTGCTCCAAAAAATGATGCACGTGAAAAATAATCTCATTTTAAGAAAACAGAATTTACTTTTGCCCTCTCTGGGGCTGCTTAATTGGCCTGTTTCCTGTGATATGTTTGATAGTTCCAGACCATTTGTGTGTGTGTGTGTGTGTGTGTGTGTGTGCGTGTGCGTGTGTGTGAGTGTGTGTGTGACTGCTGCTCTGTGTGTTTGCCCGTGCTCTGACTTGCCTCAAGGAATCTTGTTGCACTGTGCTCAGAGTCTTCTACAAATTGTCGGGGCCAAAGAATTGAGGCACCACATACCAGAGCAATTTAGAATCGCAAGGCTGGTGGTGATGATGGAACGTGATACTGTGCATGAAGTGAGGCATTAACGCATTAGAAAAAGTCCCATTATCCTCTTAACGGCAGGAGTATTATTTTACACTTCTTGCCTTTGTGTATATGAAATATTACAACACTTCTGAGGTTTGAATAGGAGGAAATCACAATATCACGTTTTTTTTACTGCAATAAAGTACAATAAGAACATTATCCTCTCAAAGTGGCTACATTTACATGAATTTACATAGACAAGCATCATGTGATTACAGTGAGAGCAGCGTGGATAGTAAGCTGGACTGTTTATTGGTTTGTGGATATACTGTATGTGTTTAACAGTTGCTAGAGACTCACTCGTAGAATAAAAGAACTTCATGGGGTAAAAAAAAGGATATTTTGTTGATTTAATTTAATGGAGTGAATGTTTTACAAAATTGTGTTGTTTTTATATGCAACAATAAAAAAATGATGCAAAATTAATCTATTCATTTAAAAATAAAAACATATAGAAATGACTCGTTACAACTTGATATTGTTTGGAGGGCCACATGAAATCGGTTGGAGGGCCACCACTTTGAACATCTCTGTGTTCCCTTACAAACTGCAGCTACGCCTCTGACATGTGTAGCATAGAAGTGGAGAGGAACATATTACCTGACTCATGCACCCAAATTCAAATTCAAGAAGAACAGACAAGCTATCACCCTTTCACTGTTGACCGTTCTTCACAATCTCTTAATCCGACATTTCAACTCCATGAATGAGTTTTTCTGTCTTCATCCGGTGGAATCCCAGTAATAACTCCCCGGGAAACTCTTGTTTCATCCAGAGCCCTTCCTTGTTCCACAATTTTCTTGCAAATACTTTCAATAAGAAGGGCTTTACTTTCTGTTGCTCTGTTTTGCCCATGCACGCAGACACCAAAAGGTTTCAATCTCTTAGAGTTTTAGTCATTTCCACATCACTGCAAGTTTCTTTTTCAACTCCCTCATCAAAGCTAAATGTGTTCATCCCAAATTTAAGGATTATTTGAACTTTATCCTCCAAGTACCTCTGACTCCACAAACCTCCATCAACTTTCCTGTCATCTCCTTTTCCTCATCTTCACGCTAGACATCCAGCCATCAAGATCCATATCTTCATCCTCTACTACCTTGGCCACCATCTGATCCAGTCACAAATCACTTTTATGCCAAACCACCAATTCCAAAGTCCATAGGCTACAGGCTACGCTACAGGCTAAGGCTGACCTTCCCACTTCTCACCTACCTGGCAAAGAGCAGATATGGTTCTCTTATTGATTTAAAAACAAGACAAGAAACAAAAGGTAACAAATGAATGGGGAACTACGTGCATATTTACATGATGTAGTATTTTACAGCGGTGCTCAAATGCAGCTGCCAAACCATCCACCCAAGCAAAAGCTGTGTGATGTCACTGTGTGATGTCACTCTCTTGCTCAAGACGTCAGTGCTCTTGGGCCTTCATGCTTCATCTGTTGTTTCAATAAGTCACACACATTACACGACCATTTCCATGAATTAATAAAACTGTCATGCAGCACAAAAAGTTATTGTTGCAGCCTTGAGCTTAAAATGGATCTTTCTTTACATAAAAGGAATTCATCTGCAAACAAGTCCACCTTAGTGCTCGGCTGCACAGCTGTGTGACGTCTTCATTTACTCACCAGGGCGCTGAACTCTTGTGTGGACTAATATGAAACACTAGATGGAGCCAGCGTTCCATAGTGACAGTGCAGGCATGTAGGCACTCTAGAAACAAAGCCTGCAGGTGATATAAAAGCGAGTCTTATCGGTCCGTTTACTGGTGATAGACAGTTCTCCAGTCTTGATGGCCACTCCAAGAACTTAACTTAATAGTTTCACCATTCACCTATCCACACACACACACATATACATGGCTTGCATATGGGGGCCATTCAAAAAAACAATGATAATAACAACAGAAAAATATTAACAACATAAAGAAAGAATGCAATAAAAGATAAAATAAAATAAATAAACTAATAGCATAAGCAAGAATGCTGATGCATTGTATCTTTATTTTATATGTTTGAAGTGTGTGGACCCCAGGAAGTGTACCTGCGACCTCAGCGGCAGCAAATCTGGAATAAAACAAAGACGTATCAGCGGCGTAGGGTGGGACTACAAAAGTGGGTGGACCGTCTCGTCGCAGAAAAAGTAAAAGTAGAAAAAAGGCAAACACAAACACACCTGCACTGCAACAACAAAACTGTCTATTAAGGCTGTTCACAACCTTCAGGCCGGCAGAACCAGCGGTGTATCAGTGGTTGTGTGAGTCTGTATGCTGGTGTGTCTTATGCAGCGTTCTCTGCGACCCGTGAGTGATGCCCCACCGCAGTGCAGTCCTCTCGTCTGTCTGCGTGTAGCAGCAGCAGCAGCAGCAGCAGGCGGGACGTACTCTTTGTCTGACACCGACGTTTCCCACAAACAGAAGAAATGTCGCACAATGTGCGAAGGAGCAAATAAAAATAAACTACAGCAGTTTGTTGTGTAAGTTCCTGAAGGAAGAGCCTCTTCTATGGCTCTTCCTGAGGTTTCTCCCAATGTTTTCCCTGGAAAAAGGATTTTTGTGGAGTTTTTCCTGACTCGATGTGAGGGTCTAAGGACACAGGGTCTAAGGACAGAGGGTCTAAGGACAGAGAGTTTCACTTGCCGTACCGACTCTAAAGCCCTTCAAGGCAAACTGTGATTGTGACGTTGGGCTATATAAATAAAATGTAATTGAACTGTAAAATGACAGGATGCTTGTGTGTGACATCACTAATTTAGTATTGTTTGTTAAAGTGGGATACAGCAGTTGCTATAGTGCTGTTCATTTGTGGAATAGTTTTGTTTTATAGATGTATCTTTCCTGTGATGATTTATTGTGGTTTTGGATATTTTATGTGTGAATGGGAGGGGCATATATATAAAGAGGGGTTGACCTCCTACCTCCCCTTTTTTTTGCATTTTTGTATTTACACTTTTTTCACTACTGCACTTTTGAGATTGAGCACAATAAATCACTGTAAACCACAGTCTCTCTGCTAAATGCCATAATGGAGGTTGAAGAGGAACCTGCCACAGAGGGAAATGCAGCTTTAAGTAAATGTAATATTATCTTAACTGAAAAGACGTGACGTATCATCTGTATGAGCAGTGGGGAATGTGGGATGTGTGGATGAGAGACATTCAGACAGTTCATGGTCAAGTGGAAATTCGCTGATGAGTCTGTTATCTACTATCTAATCTACTATCACTAACTTTGTTGCCATTGCCGAGGAATTAATTTCGTTGTTGTAGCTATATACCCCCCCCCCCCCCATTCCCGTCTAATTTCATCATCAACCACCCACTCTCCTCCTTGTCCCAAGGTAGGGTTGAGTGAGAGATATATTAATGTGGCAGTTTAATTAGCAAGGACCCACATGGCTCTTGATTATGCACTTGTCTGGGCTAAAGTTTACATTCTGCTCCCAGTTATATTGATCTCTGGGTGGGAAGGAGCACAGCAGCAGTTGTGGTGTTTGCATATTAAATGGATGATCGCCAAAGCTTGCATGGGCCCCACTTGGGACTCTCCTATGAACAGCATGTACTGCTGAGGGCACCTAAAACACTTGTTGCAGAAGTTGATGAATCCATACTGTTTTAAATAAACAGTGTCATCATGAGACAGATGAGAGACATAAAACTGTAGTTTGTAACATTTAAATTAGCTAAAAAAAAACGGGTCAGGGTCGGAGGTGTTTGAGGATGGTCCTGTCCTGATAATGGTTTATCAGATGGGAGGTTGAAGCTACAGACCTGCAGTGGTTGGGCTCACTTAGGACCAGGACCAGAAGGCTCGGATGGCAGTGATCAGAACTACTCTGCAAAGCTGATCTTTTATCCTCATGAATCTGTCTGAAAACCCCTCCTAAATGACCTTAAAGTCTCCCCTTCACACATTATGGTAGAAAATAGTGCTTACGAACAAAAGTGTGAAGTCGAGGGAAGGTTTTTCTCCGGGTAATTTCAGTGTCAACATGCCAATGTTTTTCAAAATACCGGGTAAATAAGAAAACTGGGGATTAAGGGGTTAACTGACGACAGAGACCAGGAACATTTCCCAAATCAATAATAAAGTCGTCTGTCTGTCTGTCTGTCTGTCTGTCTGTCTGTCTGTCTGTCTAATATGAATAACAATTTTCATCATCATCTCATCCAGGATGTGACATGTGCTCTCGCCATCTGGGATTGGTTCCAGCCTGGACTGAGACCAAATAATAGTCCTGGCCCACCATGATTATTTAAACAATGTACAGAGGCACATGACATGCACAAGAGATTGGTTGTATGTTACCAGAATGTCCCTCCTGCTGATTGGTGGAGCGTCCCTTCCTTTCTAACTTGTGTGTTGTTTGTTTTATAGCATGAATTGTGCAGTTATTCCAAGGGGTTAACCTGACTCACTACCTTCCTTTTCAGAGGGGCAATGGAATCTAGAGTTGCACGAGAAGAAGGAGAAGAAGATTTAGGTCCACTTGACCTGACTAATGAGATAAATTTCCACCCTCGAGTTAAAAGTTCAGAGTTAAAATTAAGTGCTTTTTATAGTATTCAGTCAAACCACTTACAGTTTCAGCTTACTCACATGTGAAACTTGTAGCAGACTGCTGAACTACTCTCTTCAAGGTCTGAGTGGCTGGAGGCTGTCACAGAAAAATGAACATTCAGTGAAAAAACTGATGACTTAGGCGGGATCAATTTTCTGCACAGTCTGCACAGACACAACAAGATGACAGTTAGATTGGAAAATACAAATCAAGAAAAGGTTTAGAGGTTGTGGGAGCTTGTTCTGAAATCCAGCCAACGAGAGATAGAATGATGGGAGGTGTGGAAAGACCTCAACTCTGTGACAAGGATGTTAAAAACCTTTGTAGCCTTCCTGTTGGTGTCTGTCTTCACTACTGTAGCTTTAGGCTCTTTAGCCACAAAAGGCTCTGAAAGGTCAAGCTAATATGTTATAATCTCACTCTGTGAATCCTGTCCCATCCAGAGAGTATCTCTGTCCTCTGGCCACAGACAAAGCTCTGCTTCCATTTACAGTGTTTTGACTTTGTATGCCTCTGCGACAGTGACAGCTTCGGCCACAGGCCTTGTGTTTGCTGATTGTCAGTCTCTCTGAACACAATATTTCTAGAACACCTTGAGGGAATCCTTTCACATGTAGCACAAACTTTCATTTGGACTTGAAGATTAGTGAAGGAGATTAACTGCTTGGATTTGAAAGGACCAAAAAATTGAGGTTACAGTGGCCTCTCAAAAGATGATTTTGGCCTGTTGCACGTCTTTAAAATGGGCTACATATAAGAAATGTATTATGTTAAGTCATGAAATGACATATCAACAGAGATTAAGAAATTCTTAATCTTAATAAAGTTATTATACTGGCTTCACTCAGAATAATGGCACAGATATACAATGGTACATGGTAATATTTGGTGTGACACTGTTTATGTTTATGTTATGTTTATATAGGTTGCTCCAACGATGCAGCTTGTAGCATTTTAGCACATGGCTTGCCACCATACTATAATTGGACACCAGCCATGGGGAGCCACATCCAGTGCACAACTGATGGGAGGGTTGCATCAGGAATGGCATCCAGTGTACAAATCTCTACCAACTTAAATGTGTTGTTAGAGAGGGTGAAAAAGTCCCTATTGTAAGTCTGTACATTTTGTGAATGTGTCATTCTTATTTTTTTTCTATTATCATTGTTATTATTGAACCTTTATTTAACCATAGAGATTGAGATGTGGTTTACAACAGCAACCTGGCCAAGAGGTCAGCAATGCACGTCATAATAAATACAAGTTCAAAATGACAGATTTCAAACAATGCAGCCCATGGCCAAGTGGATAGGGAACCCACCAGGTCAAAAAGGGCTGGGGTGCCCCTGAGCAAGGTACCCAACCCCCATTGCTCCCCGGGCCACGCAGTGTGGCTGCTCACTGCTCCTAATTCTAGGATGGGTTAAATGCAGAGAAAGAATTTCCCTACTAAGGGATTAATAAAATACAAAAAAAAAGAAAATACACAATACTTCATTCAAGACACTTTGGCGATTACAAAGTGCAGTTGTTGAGATCATAGTAACAATTAAAATCTCAGGCAGTAATCAATGGAGTCTTGTTGTCTAGCGTTTAGGCCTTGTGTGTTGTTCATATTTTTGTTACTCAGCCAGTGTTCATGACTCTGGTGGACCTGCTGTATTATTGTGTTTTTAATTCAAAAATGTAATGTTAAAATACCCAACCGAGGTTTGGGTAAATCTTCCACCGATAAGCAGCACTGAATACCCTGTATCTAATGTAAATGTGTGGTGTGTACCAAGATACAAGGTTTCATTTCTGGCATCTTGATGTTTCTGACAGTAGCAATAGCACCGTCATCACTTAGGTCATTTGCAAAAAACACAAATGTCAGCAAACGTTTATCAATATGGACGTTGGCGTAGGATACGATCAAATCTCACGCCAGGTCTTTCAAACACAAGTTTAAAGCAGCGTGGCTGTGTCAAATTATTGTGATTAGTTTATGTTTAATGTGCCTTGTGATCCACAGTCAAGGGAGTCACTCAGAGGAAAGAATCCTGCACCTTAAGACCTTCAAATACAGACTCTGCATTTATAGAACCCTTCTGTTGTCCATCCTGGTCACTCTCAATGAAAATCTCAACATCTTCAGCTCTGCAACCTCAAGCTCCGCCTCCTGTCTTTTAGACTGTCTCCAGGCCACACATCATAGCAGGTGCCACTACCGTCTTGTAGACCTTCCGTTTCAATTTTGCTGATGATCTTTGTCACACACACACACACACACACACACACACACACATACATGTATGTACACAGGCTAGCATCAGGAAATCAGTCTCAGTAGTGATACTTCATCATTAATCATTAATGAGCATTAGCGGACATAAAATTGACATCTTCTGTGTTCAGATGTGTTTATTTCAAATTTAAATACAAATCACTTTGGTAGTGATCAATACAAATTCTTAGGGAGCTTTAGAAAAAAATGATACTCGAACAGTGGGCAGAATTAAAGCTGTCTGCTGGCACTTCCTGTGTGGGAAGCATGCTGGGTAGCTGCAAGACTAGAATCTAGTTGCCTGAGGCTGAGCTCATCAAATTGGCAGCTGTCTGACGTGTCAGCCGAGTCAGCGGTTCAAGCCCTCTGCATTAGGACTCTGTTGCACTGTGTGTGTGTGTGTGTGTGTTATTCTGTCATCAGAGAAACACCAACTGATGGCGTGTCAGTTTAAGAAGCTTGTTATCACTTGAGTATGTGACAGCGTTATGGATGGGGTTACGTCATACACACACATAATATGGCCAGCCATTTCACTATAACCTGGTTTATAGTAAAACCTGGATCACAAATCTGGACTGAATTTAAAAACATGGCAACATGTATGTTTACAGAGGCTGCCACCCCCAGGCAGTACAGAAAAGTTGGGACCTGTACGGCAGGTCCTTGCAGGTTCCATGGGCCCCTTCCGCAAGGTTGTGTATGGACATTGTTGGGCAGCATTCTCTTCGTAGTGTGGAGGCTTGAACCCAGTCTTGTGCTTTAAGACTGGGTTCAAGCCTAAGTCTAAACAGACTGTACCTCAGTGGTAAAGCATCTTTCAACTTGAAGGTTGTAAGATTGGGCAAACTTGTTTGGTGTCGTCATGAAAACCACGGACAAACCCGCCTGGGAACCATATATATAATATATATAAAAATATAATATATTGTCAAAATAATAATATTTTGACAATATATTATATTTTTCAATATTTTTCAATATTGAAAAATATTCCTAATCGGGCCGACATGGACTTGCTAGCTGGGCAGGGAAACCAACAACTTGGCTGCTGTTAGAGAAGAACCTTGATCTTGGTTAAAAAACACACCAACACTGGGGAAATAGAGTGGTGTACTGCGTGTCCTGTGTTTTATCAATCAGTTTTTCTCTCTATGACAACTTCACCTTTGCTCTGGCAAATTCAAATCAAATTAAAATAAGCAGATTTCAGAGTCAGAGTTTTGGATTTTTGAATTTTAGAAGTATTATGATTTTCTTGTAATACAAAATGCTAATTATTATTTCATCATACTGTGTGTATATAGGCTAAATGAACTAGCTAGTAAACTGCTCCCCACCCCCATCCCCAGAGAACATGTCCAGAGAGCAGCAATAGCAATGCCTTGTCTAAAATAGGTGTCCCACCTGGTTATACACAGCATCTGCGATGTCTGTGACACTGTAATATATATATCTGTCTGTCACTCGTGTGCGTTCCCCCCCGAGTAGCTTGATGAATGTTCCAAGCACAATCATTTCTCACCAACACTCCAGCACCAGAGTAAGAAGCAGCGAGAGGGAGCTAATACTTTGTCTTGTACACTTATGAGGCCTGATTATCTGCTCAAAGGCGGAATGATGGCATGAGATATGATGTTTTGCTCATGAAAATTAATAAAATATAAGTTAAGACACTGCTATTATCCTATATATATTTTTTTATCTTATTTCTTTTTAGATATTTATCTATTGCTTCTTTTTTATCTCGTTTGTTTTGCTTATTTACTATCTTTAATTCTGCTTATTTATTATAATTTTTCTTATTGTTATTAGTAGATTATTATTAGTATATTATTATTGGGGGGGTGGCATCATGGTCTCAATGGTCGCAAGTTCGACTCCACCCCTGGCTGATTGTACTCAGTTCCATTGTAAGTCGCTTTGGATAAAAGCGTCTGCTAACATGTCATGTAATTATTATTATTATTATTATTATTATTATTATTATTATTATTAGAGTTCTCTCTATCTAAGCAGGTCACAAAAGGGCACATAGCACTTGAGAGGATCTTAATACCCTTCAGACCATCCATCCATCACCTACCGGTTTATCCTCCACCTGAGGGTCGTGGGGGGTGCTGTGCCAATCTCAGCTGACATAAGGCGATAGGCGGGGTCACAGCCTGGACAGTTTGCCAATCCATCGCAGGGCCACACATAAGATAAACAACCATTCACTCTCACATTCACACCTATGGTCAATTTAGAGTGTCCTGTTACCTAATCCCCCTAGTTATACAGCCATATCTGTAGCACCCATCATTTTGAATCAGTAAACAAT
Source organism: Solea solea (assembly GCF_958295425.1). Taxonomy (NCBI): domain Eukaryota; kingdom Metazoa; phylum Chordata; class Actinopteri; order Pleuronectiformes; family Soleidae; genus Solea; species Solea solea. The sequence continues at coordinate 25,637,059 of NC_081149.1, forward strand.
CCATTTCTATGACATGTTATGCATGTTATTATAAACGTATACATGTACATTTTACACATTTGTGGACCCCCAAAAAGTCTGCTGTGTCCCATCTGTGGGTCCCGACCAAGTCTTTGAGAATCTACTCTTAGACCTCACTTTACAATGGGGGAAATACAGTATTCTGAATTATAAGAGCGATGAAGATGTGTCGCTTGCAACTGTTTAAATTGTGAAATGAGTGTGAAGTTCTGCTGTTGAACTTTAATTACGGGTTTTCATATAGAGAATGGAAGTAACGTTAATGTTCAGTTGTCACCTCTAGCTACGCATGTTTATTTCCATACTATGGCTTTTTCACTGTCTGTGTCTGTATTTGTGGTTATCTGTTGATCTCGGGGCAAGAAGTGGAGCCAGGGTGGAGTAAATAGCATGTCCCCTGACAACCCTCAGCCTGCCTTCATTTAGACTCATATTAATTATTGGGACACGTTGCACACGTTGAGGAAAGGCTCCACTAACCTGCTATTCTCATTTCTTCAAGGAATAGTTTCGGTTTTTTGAAGTGTATGTTTGTGTAGGTGCGCCCTGCACTGAGAAGCAGCCAAAAACAAAGAGTCAGGACAGATTTAAGCTACTTAACAAAAGGTTAACCCATGTAACATATAACAATTACACAGAACTGTACATTAAATGTCACAGACGCTTACCTTCATGCCACCTGGCTCTCTCCCCCCGTTTTATCGTTCTGGACATACATCACATAAACATTATCCTCGAAAAACACGACGCAGCACTCCAGTCTCTCCATCTGTTTGTCTGCTAGAAAATCAATCATCAGGAACTACGGAGGCCCTGAAGGTCAACACACACACATTTTGGCAAAACACTACAACATGACAGAAATCACCGCACTCTTTTCATTTTCATTGATCTGAACACAATGTCAGAACTAGACATTTACTTACTGACCAAAACACAAACTACAACATTAAGTAACACGTCATAGAGTCTATATTTAAAAGTAGACATACTGTATTCTTCTAGTTCCAAAATGCAAAAATAGGGTCTTTTTGAATGGAAGTCAAGTAAATGAAGTTCTTCTCACTTAATCTATGGCAGTAAACATTTTCTTCAGGATTTAATGAGCTGAACGCTAGTTTCAATTTCTTCAATCTGCCTTATTCCTATAGGAGCTACTGGAGAAAGGATTTGGGGTAAAACGCCAGCAGAAGTGGAAGCAGCAAGTTACTCTTCACAGAGGTGGCGGATGCAGTCGTAGAGTTTCAGGATCGTGCTTTTCCTGCAATACCAGAGCATCCTGCAGATCCAGGCGCGGTGAAGACTCTTGCTTGGCTCTATGTCTGCCTTTAAACCTTTCATCTTATTACTGTGTATTATTTGGGAAATGTGACACTGTTAATGTGATATTTATACAAAGTAAAGCAGTCTAGAAGTATTGAAATAATAATACGGAAGTTGAGTGAAGTCTTTATATTTAGCTCTTGATGCTATGTATATATACAGTATATATATATATATATATATACTGTATATATGTATATATATATATATAAAATAATATATATGTTATTAATATTATATAATACTAATAATATAATATATGTAATATATATAATATCACATTAAACTTCTTGTGAGAAGCAAGTTTCTTGTAGAGATTCTCCACCAATCACTAGGACAGCAGGAGCAGTGCTGACCTCCATCCATACTTAATGAATTCAAATGAGTCGTTAGCAAAAGCAAAAGAAGTGGCCGTCCTTGAGTCGGTGCATACGAGGTGAGCCAAACATGCCAAAGTGTAAGAGAAACAGAGGCCCTCGTTGTTTGGCTGTTGATTATACGCAGGTAGAGATAGAAGCAGTGAGGAGGCCGGCTGCTGGAGCTGCTGTTTCATTAACTGCCAGTCGACAGCACATACATCAAGCTCCCACAATGCTTAGGGAGTGCAACTGTAACCTGCAGTGATCCACCCGCAAGAAGAGTCGCCAGTGATGGATTGTGTGACACGAGCTGAGAGCACACACACTCTGTCTCTCTCTCTCTCTGCACACATACACACTTATATACACACACTCACACAACACAACTCTCATTAGTTCTGATGATCTCTGGAAGAAATCAACAATTCCAAGCAAGGTCGATATAAATGTTAATACATATTTTATGTCGCTACTTCCAGCTGCTGCTCAACATCGTGGGCTAAATCTATCCATCATCACACACACACACACACACACACGGCTGGATTCTTTTAGCTCATTGTATTTTACAAATTCACAGTAAATTAAATGGTTGCAGCAGCAGCAGAGATTGTTCGCATTTTATTATTATAATAATTATAATATATATATATTACATATATACAGTATATATTTATAATTATGTTATTATATATGATTATTGGCAGGACACCTTGAGGCAAACAGACACAGGAGTTACTTCTGAGATGACGACATGACGAGCACCCCTGACCCTCTTATTAACCTTCTATCTTCTTATGGGGTGAGTTTTCATTAACGTCGTTAATTTACATAAATGAAAGAACAATTCAAAATATTTTATACCGAATTATTTTGCAGCTGATTAGAGTGACTTTCCTCCAGCAGCAGTAAATTGGAATGATTAACAGACATGTTAATTTTTCACATCACATCTGTTATTTCCTTTTACTTACTTGGGCAATTAATCTCAATAATTAATCACATTGTGTAGAAGTATCATGAGGAGTTTTATGCTCTGCTTAGAAAGACCTTTCTGTAGTTGTGTTACGTGCCAAATAAAGCCAGAGGGCTGGAGGTGTGTGTGTGTGTTTGCATTTCTGCCTCCAACCTGACTGGGATCCACCTGAGAAGCTGGGATTACATCATGAGCTGGTCAATCAGTGATGGACAGGTCATACTGGCATTTGCAGTATCATCTGTGTTGTTAAATTAAGAGTTGTGGGTCATTAGATTCATATGACAGTCCCTGTCAAATTAATCAATAAAGAATAATTCCAATTAAACAGGAAATTAAAGACAGGACAACTGTAACTGAACTTCAAAGTCAAATATTAATAAATCAAACTGTAATAGTACATGGGGTGGAGTGGCTCAGGGGTTAAGACCGGTACCCTGTGTGCGAAAGACGTCATGGTCGCAATGGTCGCAAGTTCAACTCCACCCCTGGCTGATTGTACTCAATTCCATTGTAAGTCGCTTTGGATAAATGACGTGTGATTTCATGTGTTGTGATTATTGCACTGCTTTGATGATGTCGTTAAACTCAGAAATGCAAATCAGAGTCTCAGTCCAGTCCAGAAGGTGGCAGTGATGTACCTCCAGGTTGTTTGCCAACCTCGGACAGGCAGTCAAAAACCCAGATCTAATGTGGTTTGTTCAGGTGGTGTTGCCATGTCGATGATTTGACCAATCACAGGGCAGCCCATGTATAAAGAATGTTTCTTAAAATTCCTGCATTAAAAAAAGTAAATTCAATCAATAATAAATCACTGTTAAACACGATGAAAGACATCAGCAGAAGTGAACCTGTGATTGGTGAAAGTTTGAACTCCTTCTTTCTCTTTCTTCTCTGAGTCTGTCTGTCATTATTTCTCAGCCCTGGCTCATCCAGCTTTTATGAGGGTGAACGATCAATAAAGGATTGTGCAGGGGAGGCAGAGCGCTCCACATGCCCATTTGGGAAGATCATTTGCGTCAGAAAATGGCCGTCGCAGCACAATGGTATATTGATGTATTAAAGAAAAGAACAGGACGACATGCGTTACAGCAGAGAAGGACAGAAACGAGGAGAGCAAGAGTGATAAAAAGGAGAGAGAGAAATCTCAAAATTCTAATTGCAATTTGGAACATCGCAAAGATAAGTTTCATACCATTTTGTTATAGATCCAAACAAAGGTGTTTAAGGATTGTGTGTCGGTTCGATGTTATAGCAAATGGCCAAGAATTGTTTTAAATTCTAATTCCTCATAGATTTATAGAAGGCTGCAATTTCATTGTTCTATGTTGTATGCCAACATCTTACTGAAGCTGGACCCAAAAAATGATATTGCAAATCAAATTACATTCACAATATCCATCAGAAAATCCATCCAGCCCTGAAATAAATGCTCGTTAGTCCCTTAAAGGGAGAGTTTGGGTATTTTAAAGCAAAGTTGTATGAGCTATAGCTGCCACCGGAAACATGAAGACGATAAAATATTACATTGTTTTAAACTGTCTACGGCCAATCCTGAAAGGAGGCCTCAGTCCAACCAGGATCCAAATCAGCATAGAAGAGAATGGAATAGAACAGAATAGTACAGAAATTCTTTATTGTTATTGTGCAAGACAAATAAATTAGCAGTGCTATTAAAAAGGACAATAAAAGGATGAATCCAACATAAGACTCACCAAGACACAGCGCTACCTATTTATTGCTAGAGATTGGATATTACACTTAACAAGATTTTTGAATTGATGTCATAACGGATTGTTTGAGTTCGGGGCTCTGATGACCCAGGGGAAGAAGCAGCTCATCAGTCAGTCTGTTTGTGCAGCTTTTGATGCTCCTGAGGGCAGTTGCACGAAGAATGTGAGGCCAAGATGGAGTTTATTATTTTCCTGGCTCTGCAGAGGCATCGTGGGCTGGCAAAGACATCCAGAGTAGAAACTTAAGGCTAGGACATTCTTGATGGTTGAGGGCTGAAAGATCTAAGTATCTTCTCTTTCATTAGCCATGTGTAGACCCTCTCTGCCCAGTCCTCATAGATAAGTCTGTCTGGGAGCTCAAAGTTCCTTCTCCAATCCTTAGTTCCTCCTGGTGGCTCCTCATGATGTCATGGCAATGCCTTAATTTATGACTACCGCACCATATGGGACCTCTTCTGAAGCAGCTGCAGGTTTCTTTCTGACTTGCTGTTTGTCCTCAAAAAACATTGAGTTAAATTCAGGTTCCTCCTGAATTTAACCACAAAGTAAGATTATACTGAATAGCCACGAGACAGCAACGCCACTGGTTGCAAAAAGAGCTTCTACTTCTTACCTGAAACTTCAACATGGCACTGGCCAAATCTCACATCTCCAGGCTTCACAAACAGGAGTTGAGATTCCCATCGACATGGGTTGCCACTTCTAACATGAGGTCACCAGACATAATTCATAGAATAGAACATTCTGCAGAATGACCTCAGTGACATGAACTCACAAACACAAACCCAATCTCCGGAGAATCTCCAGAGTTTAGTGAACGTCTGAAACAGTTCGAAAACACGACTTCTGTAGCCAGCACTAAAACTATTCATCTGCCTGCTTCTCTGGTTAAAGCATTGCCATTGCAGACTACTGACCGATCAATAGCTTTGTGAAAAGACCAAAGCTTTCTCGCTCTCTGTGGTTCACAGAGTAATATGGTTGAGCAGTTGCTTCCATTAGTCTTCTGACCTCAGTATAATTCCTGGAAACTCCATTTGTTGTGGTTGCTGTCTTTGCTGGGCCTTTGATTCACTTAACTCACTCAGCGATTCATACCCCACTTTACCTGCTCATTGCTTTACCTCCTGACTCACCTACTGTCACTGTGGAGATTTACCTTCGTCTTCTCACGCCAGCAGCAGAGGATTCCTGGGGGTGGCAATGCACCTCTCAATTGGTTTGCCAACCACCATAAGAAACTAAAGAAAAAGAAGCTTTTTCTTTTCTTGTACAACATATATGAATGTGTATATATATATATATATATATATGTATATATGCTGCTGTAAAACCGGGCGTGGTTCCCATCCCCAGTGTCTGTCTCCCAAAACTTAGGTGGAAGTTGTTGTCAAGCTCTTGACCTGCGCTCAGTGCCATGGTTGTGAGCACTACACCTCATGACACTCTCAGCAGCGTGTCTGAAGGATTCTTGAATGGTGACCACAGTATATTCTGCCTCAGGTGTGTTATTTTTTTAAATGTGGAGTGTTTCTAAAAAGTAGTGTTATTGTTATTTAATGAGGGGTGAGATGAAGAAGTATACTGTATTTGTCAGCTCCACACATACTGTATATACATAGAGTATTCAAACACTATATATCTATTGCTAATGAGTGTACTGTAGGCACACAATAGCCCCTGCTTAGATTTGAGCTGAGCCTCTGTGCAGTGACAAGGATATTGCAATGCATTAGGGAAATAAAAGAGAAGCAACGAGAGGATGGTGAGTGAAGCGTTCCATGTTCCCCCTCCACACTGCGTCCACATTTCATGGTCTGTTGA
>NC_081149.1:25643494-25673494 GCF_958295425.1 Solea solea
TGACATTTGATTTCATTTCCAACAAGCTACCACACTTTTCTTGTGTTATTACTTGGCAGTAGAGTGAAGTGTTAATGTAACTTTGATTTCTCCCATTATCTGCCTCCTATTGTTTTTAATAATAAGTATATTTGATTTGGCAAAGGTTTAACGCCGGATTACCTTCCTGACGCAACCCAAAAATCCCATGGTTCAGTTTTTCCCTCTCATCCAGCTTCTCTTCTATAAAACATAGACGTACACTTTCGGATCATCTGGCTTTCTTGCCAAGTATTCTCTTTCTATCAGTCTTTCGATGTGCTTTTTGATGACTATAGGGCTGGGAAGAAAACGTGCCTGGAGTTGCTGAGTCACCTCTGTAACCAGGGCAGTTTCCTGCCTCTCCCTTCTGGACTTCATGATACGGACAATGGCTGCCTCTATTTCATACTTCCTGTCATCGACAGCTTTCTGCCGCGTCTCCTTCCTTTCAGGGTCTGATTCCCCTTGTTTAGCAACAACTGTATGTATTTCTACTTTGTGAAGTTTAGAGGAGAAATGATCATTGACGGTGAATACGTGGTCATTTTCAATGTCCTTGGACCTTGGCTCCTTGATGAGAACCCTCTGTGTGGACTTCCCACACATTAAAGAGTTCAACACTGGCACTAACTCCCACCCTGGTATATTTGTCTCCTGCAGGACATCCTCATAGGTGCAACTTTCTCTGTAATTGAAGAGCATGAGGATGATCATCTGCAAGGTGGAAACTTGCAATAAGTGCTCCTTTCTAACAACTCCATAGAAGGAAGCTTTTAGGTCTGCCACACCCAGGTGGTAGTGCAGCGAGAGCTGTTTCCTGCTATGCTTAGAAATATAAAACTGCCTAAAGACTTCAAAGGCACGTTGAGGAGCAGGTGGGATGGTGCACCAGGGATTTGCACTTTGTATCGGCCAATAGACAGTTGTCAGGACTCGCACTCTGAGATCTACGCCACTTACTGATGTGGTTTGTATGTGCTGCCTGAACTCATCCATGGTTGTTTTGGAAATGCTCATGTCTCTTAACATTCCCTCCAGTTTTGTGGTAAATTGATAACCACATTCTAGCTTGAGCTTAGAGACCATGTTCTTCTCATTGTCCTCTCTGCTCTTGTTCAGCAACCTGAGAGCCAGATGCTTCCGGAAATACTCTTCGAACACATCTTTGTCCTGCAAGAACCTAAACAACACCATGGCATTGTCGAGTATTGACTCCACCTCTAGGTCTGTCAAGCCTTTGACCGCATCCTTCAGCTTCTCGTCAATGAAGATCGATAGGTACTCTGCAGAACGAGAGTTGAGGTTGATGAAGTACTCAAAGTCGTTGGCTATCTTTTTTTTTAAGAGTCTGTCATTGTTGAAAGACTTATTGAGCAAATGGTCAAACTGTGTCTTCAGGTCTATCAGGCCCTGGATATAGTCAACAGGGTTCTTACCCCGCCCTTCTTCGTGCACCAGAGCACTACCTTGCTCCCTCAAGTAAGAGCTTATGCAGTTGCACATTATTTCTAAGCCATCTTTAACCCGACTGAACAGCTTGTACATGCAAGCCATGTCTTCCGTTTTCCCATACTTAAGCATATGGATGAGGCCCGAGTTCTCCATCTCTACAATGGTGATCATATGTTTAGAAATGAGATCCCGTTCCGCTACTTTGACAATGTGCTCCTTTGTAGACCTGTCCAAACAGTGCATCACACGTTCTATCTCTTCATTGATTCTGGCTTCAACCCTCTTGATGTAGATACTGGCATTGTTGTCAGCGAGATACTTTTCGCTCTCAATCTGGAAGAATTCTGCTGACATGGCTAAGAAAGGATTTTCAAAGTCCTCCACATATACAGACCTTCCGTCCAAGCTAAGTATCATTAGCATCTGGCATGCACTTCTGATGGCCCATCTATCTACAACCTCTCCATTCCTCTCACGTCCAATCATGTCCAGTAAAGTATGTCGTAGGTGGGCTTGAATGCAGCCATGGTGAACAACCTGGTCCCTGAATATGATGAGGCCGAGGTTGTAGACGTTTACCAAGTTGTTCTGTTTGACATAGACTCGATCCATGTACATGAGGATATCTCTGATCATAACCATGGCAGTTTGATGGTCATTCCAGACCTGAAATAGCGTTTGCAGAAAGTTATTTTTCATAGAGTTAAGAACATCTTTCTCTGCTTTGAGGACGAGATGGCCAGTGATGACTCCCCTCAAGCCCGTGTAGAGCTTCTCCCCATGATGTTGCACGACCAAGGTATAAGCATTCCTGTACAGCTCTGAAAATATGATCTCACTGTTGGTCTTCCTCTGGATGTCCTGGATGGCGTTCATTAGAAGGTTCCAGATATTGTTGGCACATATTTCATCCAGTTTTGTAGGAAAGGCTTGAATCCTCATGATGGAGTCGTTGTTGTCGCTGCTTTTGATGTTGAACATGACAATTTCTTTGGGACGTTCATAAGGGCCTTCCTATTTGTAATGTTGCATTTTGCTGCCTTTCTACTCTTGTTCAGAAAGGCAACTCATCACTTTTATGTGTCTTTGATCTCATCAAGTGACATCATCATGTCTATGATGTTGCATCACTGCAACTTCTTCTTCCAATAAGAGGTAGTGATGGGGAGATGAAGCTGCAGGAATGTGTCTAATCTTTTCAGCCAATGCTTAGCTATATATATATATATATATATATATGTGTGTGTGTGGGCTACGTACCAGTGTAGATATACATGTAAACATGGAGCGCCTTTAGCTTTGATAACTCACTCATTCACTGTGGCATTGTTTCCATAAGCTACTGCAATGTCACAAGATTTATTTCCGTCCAGTGTTGCATTGATTCTTCACCAAGATCTTGTATTGATGATGGGAGAGTCGAGCCACTGAGCAAAGCCTTCTCCAGCACATGCCAAAGATTCTCAATGGGGTTCAGGTCTGGACTCTGTGGTGAAAATGATGTCTCATGCTCCCTGAACCCCTCTTTCACAATTTGAGCCTGATGAATCCTGGCATTGTCATCTTGGAATATGCCCATGTCATCAGGGAAGAAACAAATGCATTGATGGAATAATCTGGTCATTCATTATAATCAGGTAGTCAGCTGACCTTATTCTTTGGGTGAGTTGGGCGTTTAGTGCTGGACTGGAACCTACTGAGGTGGATCAAGCACTTAGGTCACTATGAAAATACATATGAATACTTCATTTGCTAAGAATAAGGTATTTTATACCAGGTTTATTTAGGAGATGCTCGAGCATTACATACACATGTTGCATAAGTCAAAGTTACTGACAGCTTCATAATACATGAGACCAACTTTCAGTCACATCATTCCCATCTAAATGCCAATGATCACTGATTTTGACAGACATAAAACTACAAAGCTGGTGGTGTAGTGGAATACTGTAAATAATTTAACAGAATAGTTATAATATATATAATATAAATTATTAGTAAAACAACTAAAAACTACTAGAGGCAGTTTTGAGGACTGGACCTCTGCACTAATACATTCATCTTTTCCGAGACAAACCTTTAGATCGATCCTTTTTCCTGGTCAATGCTTCTTTAGCAAGTGTATCTGACATTTCATTTCTTTCAACTCATAAGCAACTCAGCATTTCACCAACCAACACCACCAGAGCAGGCACAGAGTTGGAGCAGATAATGCAATTAGCAAGTATGGCTTCCATAACCCATGACATTACCTCTAAGTCTGATCTTAACCTCTTCAACATGAGGCCTATTTTTACTGCCTCCTATTTGAAATGACGTATCCAAAATAAATGTAGTGTATCTTCACAACTACATGGGCTGTATGTAAAATTAAAAACAATTCAAACTAATACAGAGATATAGGAGTAGACAATACACCAAGAGTTGTTGGTGTGCTACATGTTAGGATTGACATACTTTGTGATTGTGTAAAGTTTCTTCTGCTACTCTTGCTACATCTTTGTAATCGGCAGAGTCTCTGTTTTCACGGGACATCTTGGTTGTGTGGTTTGCTTGATATGGTGAAATTAGCAGACGTACGTGGTTTTCATGTTTTTGTCACATGCCCATATAATTGCTTGGGGTTGGACTTGTGTTTCATTTAGTTGACAATGTGACAGGCTTTAAGCTGAGTTTGTTTCCGTCATGTTGGTGTGCTACATGTTAGGATTGTCCCGCTCTCTTTGAGCAACAAACATGCCAAAGCCAGCCCTTCCAGGTACTGGACCCATTTGTATAATCTGGACACGTAGACGTTATTCTACTTTTGAATTTGTATACTGTATATCTCTTCAAGCTGAGATAAGTCCACTGTCGGCCTAGGAAGAAATGAATGTGAATGTGAAGACCTTCACTCGCTCCAGAAGAAAACCCTATGTTGATATAATTAGATATAATATAATTAAGGACTTTGTTTTTCATGAGCTTACTCTTTCTCTTAGGTGCTGAAATCAGCTCACTGGACAACTTGATCAACTGAGGAACTGGATCATCTATGTAGTGAAACAATATTTGAAGTAGGTGCCTTTGGCTCATGTGGATGAACAACAACAACTCCCATAATGCACTGCACTCACACAGCCATAGGCCACACCGCCTTCTTTAGCGAGTCGTGGTCAGAACGCATGTGCAGTCAAATCAAAGAAAGGACAAGCAGTAAGTTTGAGATCCAGAGCAGTGCAAACAGTGGCTGCAAAGCTAACGTTGCAGGTTAATGCTATCAGCTATCAACCACCCAGAGTTTGGAGAAGACACTGAAATAGAAAAGCTGAGGGTTTGTGGTCTGCATTTCCAGCAGGAAGACGTCACTAATAATCATGCGGTATACAATGTGATATAGTTGTCAACAGTAAAGCAGCAAAGGTATCAAAGTAACGTTTGATAGACAATTACAAGTGAGCTGTTAGCAACATAAAGTCATCTTACTTTAGCTTATATAGACAGAGTTAGATTGTTCACAGCTCTTATTTTGCTGAAAGGTTTGCTTTCCTGGAAAAAAATCTTCGTTCAGATTTTATGTAAGATTGTATTCCTCGTCCTTTACAGGAGTAAATCTTCACACCTCACACATCCAGTGTCTGCTCCTCTTCACCAGCTGTGCCACATCACATTCTGCGTATGTTGCATTATTTATCTTTCTGTTTGTATGTTGTGTGAGACTTTCTTTTAGATTTGTCTCCTTGTTTATTTTAATTTGATTAATATTTTCCTTTGTGAATAATTAAGTTCTTTCTTCATTCATGTGCAGTAAAGACTCGTGGAAGGAGGCTGAATAGTTAAGATTATGATTATTATAGAAAATAAACCACAACCAACATGAAATAGATGTTTTGGTTAAAAAGAAAGAAAAGTGTCCGACTTCTTGTAGCATCATCGTGAGCATCAACAGTCTCTTCACAGACACACGAGCTGAGTATCGTCTGATCTCTCGCTGGATCCACTCCACCAAATGACGCTCAGCTGATCGGTGATGTCACTGTCTACAAAGCAATGAGCACAGTTAGCGACGCAGATATTTGTGCTTACAGTAGCATCGATGTAAATGAGCTGTAAAGATGCTAACGTTAGCATGGACCAACGTGGTGGTAAAAATAAAAATATGAAAATACAAAACAAAATACTGGCTTTATACTCGGACGTCCATTTGTCCCTGCGGGCTTTGTCTGTCTTTTGAAAATTCATGTGACACTCTGTTACACATGCAGCCATTTTCCTTCATTTCTTCATGTTTTTCCTTCATTTCTTCATGTTTTTCCTTCATTTCTTCATGTTTTTCCTTCATTTCTTCATGTTTTTCCTTCATTTCTTCATGTTTTTCCTTCATTTCTTCATGTTTTTCCTTCATTTCTTCCATTTCACTGGTAATTCTTCACACGCAACAACAGAATCTCAGCTACACTGCAACAGATAAAAGGCATCAGCTCCGATACTACAAAGGAATATGACATCATGTCCTTAACCATGTTTAGCCAACAGCCATAAAACTCGAAAGCTAACATTTGGTAAACCGTTCTAACGTGTCAGTTAGTTGCTGCAGAACTCGAGCAGTGAAAACTTGGTCTGACGGCATCATTGTTTATACATTTTATGTTGAAACCACAATGAGGGAAATCGTGCACCTGCAGGCAGGCCAGTGTGGCAACCAAATTGGAGCCAAGTTCTGGGAGGTGATAAGTGACGAGCATGGTATTGACCCATCCGGGACGTACCACGGGGACAACGACCTGCAGCTTGAGCGAATAAATGTTTACTTTAACGAGGCAGCAGGTGGGAAGTATGTTCCTCGTGCTGTGCTTTTTGACTTGGAGCCAGGGACGATGGACTCTGTGAGGTCCGGTCCATTTGGCCAGATCTTTAGACCAGACAGTTTTGTCTTTGGCCAGACTGGAGCAGGTAACAACTGGGCTCGAGGTCACTACACAGAGGGAGCTGAGCTGGTGGACTCTGTCTTGGATGTGGTGAGGAAGGAGTCGGAGAACTGCGACTGCCTCCAGGGCTTCCAGCTCACGCACTCGCTGGGCGGAGGCACTGGCTCTGGCATGGGCACACTGCTCATCAGCAAAATCCGAGAGGAGTATCCCGATCGCATCATGAACACTTTCAGCGTGGTGCCCTCTCCAAAGGTCTCAGACACCGTAGTGGAGCCTTACAACGCCACGCTGTCTGTGCACCAACTGGTCGAGAACACAGATGAGACGTTCTGCATTGATAATGAGGCCCTGTATGACATCTGCTTCCGCACACTCAAGCTCACCACACCCTGCTACAGTGACCTCAATCACCTTGTCTCAAGCACCATGAGTGGCGTGACCACCTGCCTGCGCTTCCCAGGACAGCTCAATGCTGATCTGAGGAAACTGGCCGTTAACATGGTTCCCTTCCCCAGACTGCACTTCTTCATGCCAGGCTTCGCCCCGCTGACCAGTCGCGGCAGCCAGCAGTACAGAGCACTGACGGTGCCTGAACTCACGCAACAGATGTTCGATGCCAAGAATATGATGGCTGCGTGTGACCCACGTCACGGGCGCTACCTCACAGTCGCAGCCATCTTCCGGGGCCGCCTTTCCATGAAGGAGGTGGACGAACAAATTTTAAATGTGCAGAACAAGAACAGCAGCTACTTTGTGGAGTGGATCCCCAACAACGTGAAGACGGCGGTCTGTGACATCCCTCCCCGGGGCCTCAAAATGTCCGCCACCTTCATTGGCAACAGCACAGCCATTCAGGAGCTGTTCAGACGCATCTCAGAGCAGTTCACCGCCATGTTCCGCCGCAAGGCCTTCCTCCACTGGTACACAGGCGAGGGTATGGATGAGATGGAGTTCACTGAGGCTGAGAGCAACATGAACGACCTGATCTCTGAGTACCAGCAGTACCAGGACGCCACTGCGGAGGAAGAGGGCGAGTTCGATGAGGAAGGGGAAGAAGAGATGGACTAAACGCCTACCAAGAATTGTGTAGCGCCAAAATGAGAATTTGTTTTAAAATCAATATTTCAGTCAATTAAAAACTAAATGACACAATATTTCTCAAAAAAGTTCTCAAAAGTTACGATTTGCTACGATGTAATTATGAACTGATCATAAAACAATGATGATGATGCATTTAAAGCATCATTTTAAATATATTTAAAGCTGTAAGTTTTGAATATAAACATTTCTGCATATTTGTGTTTAGCCAAAAAATGTAAAGTCTCATATTTTGTAGAAGAGCACAGAATTCCATCAATCTGTCCATCTGCTACCATAAAAGGTGTGGCGCGCACACACACACACACACACACACACACACACACACACACACACAGAGCCATATAGAGACAAATAACCATTCACTCTTAATCTCTTCCTTTTATTCATTTATGATCTGCATCCATTCTTAGTCAATGTGTCAAAGTTCCCTGGTTGTGAATGTCTGTGTAACGGCTGCATGTTGCGTCAGCGTGGACACGCAGCGTGGACACGCAGCGTGGACACGCAGCGTGGACACGCAGCGTGGACACGCAGCGTGGACACGCAGCGTGGACACGCAGCGTGGACACGCAGCGTGGACACGCAGCGTGGACACGCAGCGTGGACACGCAGCGTGGATACCAAACATCTCTTGTTGACACCACATCGTATTTCACTCGTGAGAAGTACCACGAGACAACATGCTCCGTTTCTCTCTGCCGATATGTTCTGGAGAAATGCATTCTGGGATACATGGCACAAGTCACCACCCGATGCATGCTTGGTAAAATGGGCGGAGCGAAAACCAAACTCGCTGCTCACGTACTTTTGGAACAGTACTTGGACTGAGGCTGATGACTTACGGGAGTACGCAAGTACATACTTGTGAAGTGGAGTACATACTCGCCAAGTACAGGAGTACACAAGTATGATCATTGCAATTGGAATGATCGTCCTTCCTTGTTCTACTGTTTGAATTGCGGGTGGCGCCAAGCTCTTACGCCTCATTACCGCCACCTACAGTGTGTTGATAAATGAATTACTAGTACTTTTAATAAATGCATATATATTTATTGTTATTATTTTCACATTTTAAATGTCAACTGAATTGATTAATTTTAATTAAAATATAATAAATACATATATGTGCATATATATACGTATATATATGTATATATATATACGTATATATGTGTATATATATATATATATATATATATATATATATATATATATATATATATGTATATACATATATATAGGAAAACACCTGGATGGTCTGGATGGTGTGTATATTTAGAGAAAATTAAACATGCTTTTATTTTCATGTGATCGATTGAGAAGAGATGAACTGTTGTTTATTGAAGCCACTGACCTTTGACTTCCATGTTTTTCCCGAAAATCAATTTGAAAAATTGAGAAGAAGAATGACTTGGACGTTAGAGCAGTGTCAGCATTTCCTGATGAAAGTGGTCTACAGTATATGTATGAACTGTATCACAGCTGTCAGTATAATGATGTCAGTTATGTATGTTATTGTATTTTTGCAGTGGAATGTTTTGAAGCATATTCCAACAGACAAAACTTGCACATAAAACCTATTTCAAATATGACTGGACTAATATAAGAGTTTAGAAGAATTCAACACCTAATGAAGTACACACATGTTTGTTGTTTTATTGTCTATCAGGTTCGGTTCATGTCCACAAAGGTTAATGTTCATCTGCTGGGTCCTGATGGAGCAGCTGCAGCCTCAGTGTTGTCAGTGAGGAGCGCAGAGAAAAGTCTCTCCTCTACTCTCCTCTACTCTCCTCTCCTCTCCTCTCCTCTCCTCTCCTCTCCTCTCTCCTCTCCTCTCCTCTCCTCTCCTCTCCTCTACTCTCCTCTCCTCTCCTCTCCTCTCCTCTCCTCTCCTCTCCTCTCCTCTCTCTTTCATTTTCATTGTGCAGTGGCAGACCATTGCATCCTGCTGCATAGAGTGGATCCAATCATTAGGCTCTCTCTCTGTCTGTCTCTCTGTCTCACTCTCTCACTCTCTCTCACTCACTCTCTCTCACACACACACACACACACACACACACACATTTATGAATAGTGAAACACACACTCCACACTGAGAAGTGGTGGCTCAGCAGGATTTGACACCAGTGGAAGAGAAGCGTCTGTGTGATGCACACTGAGCGAGAGCTGGTGACTGAGGGATACTTATACACTCTTGTATTAAAAGTGAAGGAGGAGGAGGAGAGTTCCCATCTGTCCAGTCATCATGATGATGTATCTGTGGGTAAGTTTTCTCTCTCTCTCTGTGTCTGTGTGTGTGTGTGTGTGTGTTTGCACTGTATTGGCTGTTTAGTAAATGCACTTCACAGTGTAGTGAGCTAGTATTGTGCTCATTGCTCATTAGTAGTAATTATATCCACTTTGCAAAGTGTCATTTAAAGTTTGTTGTGTGAACATTTGACAGTAATCCAGATTGTCATTGGAGTTCATGCGTTGAACAAATGACTCAGAAGTGTGTGAGCAGTCACATGATCAGATCTCTGCAGGTACATCCTTGTTTAAAGCAACACAATTCAACATTAAATAATGTTTGGATTCTCCAACGTACAACAAGGTGAATGTCACCTCTGTAACAGCAGCCTCTGCCTGGGCTTTACACATCTGTCACATCTGTCACATCTGTGTTTCTGTGCATGTGCACATTCTACTGTTAGAGCAGGAAGTGTAAATAGTGTGCACGTGCTGTGTCAGGCCATGTTGTTGAAGTCCTCTCGTCCATCTTTGATGAATCAAATCATTCAAACAAAGTTCACACGATGAACGATGAATGTTATAGAAGCTAGAAACTAAAGTAATATCGTTCTTTTTTCACTTTTGTTTCTAAAACACCACAAAGACACTTCACTGTATTTGATATTAGACATGTGAATCTACCTTTGATCCTTCTAACTCTTAAGTATATTACTTACTTTCTTGTTTTTATTCTTTTTTCCCTCTGTGGATCAATAAAGTCAATTCTGATTGTGATCAGTCCACTGAAGTGTTTACGGCAAATAACACAACATTAACATGAACTGCATTCATTCCTTTGTGTGGGAACACCCTGGGACCTCTTCATAGAACCCTTGGGCTCCCTGGACCTGCTCCTGATGAACACTGTTCAGACTACTACAGTAGTTATGTCACATGGCACTGACAGTTTAGACCAGGACTTCCTGTAAGCAGCTTCCTGTCTACACTTTTAGACAGATTTGATTTCTGATGCGTAGGTGACCAACCAAGTACGTTCCCATGAAATTTGGGTAAATAAATACATACATTTTAATAAATTCATCTCCAGTTTAAGTCATAGTTCCACTATTTTGAAGTGTGTTTGTATGAGGTCGTCGACGACGCATGTCCTCACTGTCAATATAGACCAGTGCTGTATCCAGATATTGTGTGTGTGTGTGTGTGTGTGGGGGGGGGGGGGGGTAGGGCACCAAACACTAGCCCAATACAATGATCACAGTATTTCAATAATTAATATTATAACTCTTTTAATATTTATCATTTAAAAATGCAGGCAAAACTAGATCATCGCTGTGGTTCCTCCTCCTCCTCCTCCTCCTCCTCCTCCTCCTCCTCTGTCTCTCAGTGATGATCAATGGTCTAAATCCACTGCACGTCACACACACACACACACACTACATCTCTCACTAGTATCAGCTAATCTTAGTGAGTAGAAGGCTTCAGTCGAACCCGTGACTCTATAAACGTTCATCACACGCATTCATTCTTCACGCCGCTGGGAAATGGCAGAAAAGTGACATGAAGAGAAATCAGTAGATCACTGATTTGAATCAGACTAAACATTTTTTACAATCCCATTTGGGTTCATACCAATTTTAATTTTTAATATCAAATTGTGTTCATTTCATTTGTGTGCATTTTTATTTATGTCAAGTAGAAAAACACGGTTTTGAGTATTGATATGTATGAATGATAAGACTTTCACACGTTCGCGTTCCTAAATGTTTAAACATTCATTTATTCATTCATTTATTCATTAGACTTGACCTCCAGTGCACGGCGCTCTGGTTAAAGTTAACATTAGTGTTTGGTGATGCTAACTTAGTTCCACCCATTTCAACCCAAGCAAGACTCCTCAGTCAGAGCCATTAAACACACCTGTGTGTGTGTGTGTGTGTGTGTGTGTGTGTGTGTGTAAGCTTTAAAAAGGATGGATGTCCGGGGTTGGTGATGGAGGAGGGAAATGAAAACAGTTCAGTTTCCTCTGTTAAGTCACGTCTTTTCCTCTAAATAAGAGGAGGACGGTCGATGACGAAAGCATGGGAGGAGCCAGCTAATTGTAATGTAACAGGAGGTGTTTCTCCAGAGAAGGCAGCACATACGTCCATGTTTAACACTAAATACTTTACACAACAGTTGGACCTGGATCAGTCACTAATATTACGAGATAACCTTCTACACGAGTTTGAACCTCTTTAAAGCATTAATGAAGGACAGTCATATAGAGGCATAAACATAATCCACCATGTAATATTATTTAACTGTGTGTGATCAGCTACACTCAAGATATCTCAGATCAATGTGATCACTTTACTAAATGTTGACTGATTTTTATTCTTTATTTAAATCAGTGGACATGGTGAGTTACACTTTAACAACAACACACATTTCCATGTACAGTTGTGCAAGTTGCCGTTAAGTCGGACTGTTGCCCCTCCCCAGTAAACCAGCACTAACATGGAATGTGTTATTTATCCTCTGGACCACAAGGTGGCGACAAGCCAAGTTTTGAGCAGTGTCTGCTGCAGCTGGTGGCTAACTGTTAGCATAGCTTTATCCTGCCCTGGTGGAAGGGTGAGTCATTCACCATTCACTCTCACATCATCCCATAAACCTGATGTGCATGTTCTGTGTCCACTGGAAACATGTTGACGGACACATTTGATGATTGATTGTCAATGATTCACGACAGAACCTTAGACTTTCAATGACTTTCTCAAACACCTCAAACAATCAAGATGATTTTCAATTACATTCTGTTTTACGTTTATGTTTTTGTCGCGTCTGAATAATGAATCAGACGCAAGAAAGTTCATAATTAATAACATCAGGGGTTCCCACACATTTCCAATTCATTTTCAAACTATTGAACCGACTTCCATGACAAACTTGCAGTAGTTTAACAAAGGTAGTGACCACAGGCTGAATAATATTAATAATAATAATAATAATAATAATAATAATATATTTTCTAATCAATAGTAACAAAAGCAAGTGGTTTTTTTCAACGTGCATCACATCTAAATTTGTTTTATTTTTATGAAGCACGGATCCTGCATCACCAGCAAAATGCATCACATTGAATATGAATGATCATGATCTCTCTTTTTTAAAGCTGCAAGAGTGTGAATCTTAATAAAGGACAATTCTCAGTGCCAAGAAAACTTAGTATGGAACTCTTGGGAAATTCAGTGCAATGATAATGTGATTGTTGTGTCCCTCATTCATGAAGCAGTTTCCAATAAACTCTTTATGTGTGTGAACCTTTTTGCCCTGTGAAGCACGGCTTCATCTCACTTTAAATGTGTGTACTGTAATCTCACTTTAAATGTGTGTACTGCTGCACAGAGAATAATCCATCTTTCATTAAAGGTACTCAGTGATCATGTCCTCATTAGAGAAAGCCCTGGAGTCAGTAAGAACTCAGAGACTGAGGACGTCTGAAGGGGAGACGTTCTTTAATTATTTCATCTTAAATGTCATTTTAAGTGTTAAATTGATGAGAAATACTTAACTGTGGTTTAGCGGGGGGAGGGGCTACTTACAATGGCGGCTGGGTGAGTCAGTATTTCACATGTCGCGCCACAGCACCATTCTCATGCCTGAAACCATTATTTGAAAAGATTCACTGAAATGAAAATAAAACATGTTTTTGTTGCCTATTTTCAGACATTTGAATTTTGTCATTCATGTGTCCTTTAAACATGCGAGTGTGACTCTCACTCGTTCGTTCATGTGTGTCCTTGTGTGTTGGTGTTGTTTTGCTCTGAATCCAGGCTCGTTCAGTTAAGCGCTGGTAAAGTTAGCACGACTTATATAGAAGCGAGCGGAGGCATTTACGTTTCCGCCGGCATCGCCACAGTTTTCTTAAGTCTTGCACTGCGAGGGCGTGTCTGTGTGCGTCAGTCTCATGTCAATTTTGTCATGAAGTCTAGAAAATAAAACGTTACTTGCACATACTGTGTAAATGTACTGTACATCTGCTATAAATGTGAATAATAGCCGACAATAAGAAATGAAGCAGAAACATGATTCAGAAAACACACTTTTTAATGTGGACCGTACTTATTTACAGTATTTGTTTCTCCTGCAAAGCCCACATTTGTCACCATGTCAGAATCTTTCCTTCATGGGACGACCGTCTGCTAACCTGTCAGCACGCTCACATCAAACATATCACACATGATCCTGCAGGGCCGTAACTAACTGGGACCTCATGCGTCCGCGCTCAGCTGCCTCAGCTACAGCTGCTTCTTGTGTTTTAGTAAATTACGCAGCGTTTCCTGAGTGCACAACAGCAGGAATATGATGTGGCTGACGGAGATTAATGGCAGCCACTGCAGCAAGGCGAGAGCGTGCGTGTGTGTGTGTGTGTGAGTGTGTGTGTGTGTGTGTGAGTGTGTGAGTGTGTGTGTGTGTGAGAGGGAGAACACAGAGGACCAATCACTGCAGAGCTCTGGACCTACAGCATTTATGCTTTAGTGTGTAATATCCAACATTAAACACATCATAGCCAGTAAGTGCTGTTGATGCTGTCGTTTATTAACAGCACAGCTAGTTTTATCTAAAGTTAAAGCTGTTGAGACCATTCATTAAGATTTTCATCATGGATTCATTGTGTGAGTGTTTGTTTTTCATTGTTCAGCTTCTTAAATGTGGATATGTTCTGTTTTCTTTGCTCCGTAAAACAAAGAAATCCTTCAAACTGATGAACTTTGGTTTGTTTTCATTCAAGTTCAACAAGTTTGGAGGTGAGCGCACAAAGTTCGTTCTGATACCACTGGTGCGAAATGGCCAAAACCTGACATCAGATGACCTAATAGAGGTATTTTGCGTCAGTTTTTAGCCCCTCCCACTTCCAATTTTTGACTCACATTCATCAAACCACTTTCAGACGTACATTTCCGCCACGACTGATGCAGTCGCACAAATCTGTGAGTTCAGGTCCTGAAAAATGTATAAAAAGAAGAACTCATTCTGAACATAAATAATATAGAACATATTATAGTGTATCTGTCTGAGCACACAATGCTTTCACACTAAAAAACACAAAGCACGAAACAATAAATACAATCATCTGACAGTAAAGCAAAGCATAATAATATCTTATCAGTTCATGGAAGTAGCTACAACTCCCATTCATTCATTCATTTAGTCTGCGTTCATAATCATTCAGAGGTAACGAGTTTGAGTTTATTCTGAAGATTATTCCAGTACCAGCAGAAAGAAAGGCTTAATCTGCCTGTTTATGCTCTTTAATTAGCACTTAGTCTGCAGTCACATGGTTTATGCACTAATTGAAATGATCTAAACTGTTACTGGACCAGGAATCTGACATGTTATTACCTTCATTCATTCATTCATTCATTCATTGTGATTCCAGAGATCGGAGATTCCAAAAGTTTCAGAAAATACAGAGAGATTTCAAATGAACCTTTGATTGTTCACATGTGGCTTTAACACAACAACGGCTTGTTTCCAGATGGTAGGAACATGATTAGAAGCAGCAGTTTTTAACAGTGTTCTGGCTGGGCCACATGGTGGAGCAGTGGCTTGCATTGTTGCATCACAACAAGAAAGTCGCCGGTTCTGATCCCAGTTCCAGCTCCACAATCCAAAAACAATCAGATTGGCTAAATTGATTGAGATCATTTGTTGGCCCTGTGATGGACCGCTGGCCCGTCCAGGGTGAGCCCTGTCTTTCGCTCTATGTCAGCTGGGATTGGCTCCGCCCTCTTCTGAGACAGTAGAGAGTCCCTGGACAGATGGATGGACCAGGCCGTCAGTTCCTGGGGCATTTTTGGGGACAATGGATTAAAGTGCATGCAGGGCACTTTAATCCATTGTCCCCGAAAATAAGTAAACTTATTTAAACTTATCTCGGTTCGAAATTATTTTGGATTGTCAGAAAAGCTGTAAATATTTTTACTGTAATAAACTAGGGTTAAGGTTAAGGTTGTTTTAAAGCTTGTTTCATGTGAAAATAATCTGCCAAAAAGCACATGTTCCCTTTCATTTGCTCGTCCTCGTCTTTGTCCAAAGTCTTACCCAGCAGCTGTCTTGATTATTGGCCAAATGGGCTATTTGTCTCACGCAGGTAAGCAGCACTATTTACCAAATCACATTTCCCTGCTGGCCGGGCTCCAGTGAGGCTCATTCAGCAACGTCAGGCCTGTTATCGGCCCTCTCATCAAGCCTGAAGCGTTTCCACGCTGTGCTTCACTCAATGGAGCCTGTGAAAAGACAAGCTTCTCTGCCTAACAGCTTGCACCAGGCAATCTGTACCATCACACACACACACACACACACAGAGCAGGGCAATCTGTACCATCACACACACACACACACACACACACACACAGAGCAGGGCAATCTGTGCTATCTATTAGCTCAGAGCTGAGGGTCGTCTATTCCCCCTGCCCTGCACACTGCGCTCCTCCTCACACATCTCAGCACATTCAATCAATAGCAGCTCGTTCACCACAGACTGTGTGTGTGCGTGTGTGTGCGTGTGTGTGTGCGTGTGTGTGTGTGTGCGTGTGTGTGTGCGTGTTCACGGGGGAAAAGCAGACAGTGGAATACAGGTGAAGATAGAGTGGAGGTTGTATTGAGATGGAGTGACGGTTGAGACAGAGTCTGAGAATGCTGATGCTGCTGTTTTATCTCGCTCTCTGTGTGTGTGTGTGTGTGTGTGTGTGCGTGTGCGTGTGCGTGCGTGCGTGCGTGCGTGCGTGTGTGTGTGTGTGTGTGTGTGAGACTCGATCTCGTCCTCCTGCACTGATACGATGTTGAGTGTTTTACAAACGTCAAACCAGCACAAATGACTTTGCTGCTTTACAAATTGAACACTGTTGTCATTTCAAAGCTGCACACGAGTGTTATGTCATTGGCAGGTTGTTAAACTGATCTTCTCCGTACGTGACAGACAGCCAGCGGCGCTTTCTCCATCTCTGAACCTCTTTGTTGATATTGATACTTTTACTGACCAGCACTTACTGTAGTTGGTGGACTTGTGTGTGTTTGCAGAGGTGATGACATTTAAAAGATTTCTTGAATGCATCTTGTAGCTGCTCCTCTACGCTGTAGATCCTGCAGAAGTGAAGAACTTCACCAGGGTCTTTGAATGCATCGTGTTTGCTGCTACCTTTAGCTCAGCACGCTGTGAACCCTGTGTTACCTTCACTAGCTCTCATGTGCTGGATTTTAACATTAAATATTCAAATAGCATTTCTGCGATGAACGTCGACC
Source organism: Solea solea (assembly GCF_958295425.1). NCBI lineage: Eukaryota > Metazoa > Chordata > Actinopteri > Pleuronectiformes > Soleidae > Solea > Solea solea. The sequence goes on from NC_081149.1 coordinate 25,660,498, forward strand.
CCTCGTACCTTCAAAGGTGTCCAAGCAAGATCATGTGAGGCTTTTGTGTGGGATTAAGAGATATGGAAACATGTTAGAAACAGTGTACGTATGTAACGATGTATTTTATACTCTATGTTTCTGTAAAAGTCAGTAACATTGTTGACGCTGTTCTTTATAACTTTGAGTCTGCGCTCTGTAGCTCCACCCACAACAACTAACCTTTATCTTATGTCCTTGTTCATTCAAGAGAGCATTTTTTACAATTCACCCTGACATTTTGTGAATGGCTGTTTGTCTCTGTATGGACGACCTGTCCAGGGTGAACCTCACTTTTCGCCCTATGTCACTTGTGATTGGCTCGAGCTCCTCCAAGAATGAAGAATTCAATTAAATCCATTAGTGTTGACGACAAACTGCAATTCAGAACCAACCCAGTGTCGAGTCAATGAAAGCATAATGTTGTGCTCTACAGCAGTGGCTGTTAATGTATGGTGTGGGAACATGTGGGGGTCCACGACCCATAGCTTTGATAGATGCAACGAGTATGTGTGTGAATGGGTGAATGGCAAAACTGGAGTGTAAAGCAGCGTCGAGTGGTCATCGAGACGACTAAAGCGTTATAATATAATATTTGTATTATATAAATACAAACCAGTTACCTGATCAGGTGAAGGAATGTTCAGATTTGTGGAAGCTTTCACGATTGAAGCGACACTCTGTCCATGTACTGTCATGGACACTGTCCTGTCTGGGTTTATACATATATACATATACACACATATATACACGTATATATGTGTGTGTATGTACATACTGTATATACATATACACACATATATATATGAGTGTACTGGTGTTCCATCTGTACAGATTTTTTTTCCCCCACCAGTGAAGTAATTGATCATAAGTGAAGTGCATTGATCTGGTTAGAAACCGTTAGCATTTACTCGTGGTACAGTTACTGAATGCTTGTTACTTGTTTCCAGTAGAAAAAAAGAGAAGGACTTGAAAAATCTCCCAACATCACAGACAAATCAGCTTTAAGAGCTCGAGAGGAAGCAGGAATTTCTGCTGTCTCATTTAGTCTCCACCCAGCTCTCACAAATGAGATCATCAATTACTTCAACCAGTTTAAAAGACTGCCAATATTTACTCAGTGCACGCACACACACACACTCACACACACACACACACACACGCTCCAGATCATTATGTGCTGGCATATTTATTTAGCTGGGAGTGTGCTGCTCCTTTAGTCTCCCTTACAAAAAGAGGGCCGTCCTTCTTCCTGCTGCTGTGTTGTTTAATTGAAGGAACACACTCTTTCCCTTCTCTAATTACAAGACGTCAGGCCGGTGGAGGAAAGCCCTGAGATATTGCCACTTTCTCTCTTCACAGACGGCCAATTATGGGAGTAAAGTGGAATAGCTGGGTTGAAATGTTTGCTGGCTCGGCACAGTCGTGTCCAGCACTTCACCATTTGTTCAGGCTTTAAAACTGCTGGTGTCATGGGAACAGACGCCGTGTTTCACCTCATTTTACTCTTGTTTTAAAGACATCTGACTAAACCCTGCAAGATACTGAAGGGTACGGAAAAGATGAGAGGAATCCTGAGCAGAGCATTGAAGCTGGTAGTGATGCACCTTTCAGCTGACGCCATAACTCTGACCCTCACCCTCACCTTTATTAGAACAACACAATTACAGGGTTGGTGGAGCCACACACACACACACACACACACACAAAGAAAGAATGATTATTAATAATAATGATAACAATAATAATAATAATAATAATAATAATAATAGAGTTGATTGCATTGGTTGAATAATGGAGTTACATACAGTATATGATGTTGTTAAATGACTGTTGTAGAGGGTTATAACCAACCATGGGGGCTCCACACCATTAAATAAGACGTGTCACCATGTGAGGGTCTTCATTTACTGTCTGGTTATTTCTGATGAGTTTCTCTCGTGTCCACTTTTTAATACCTCAAACAAAGGCTTGTTAAAAGACTGCTTCATTCCTCCATTCTTGCTTGTTTCTTATTCTACCTCTCTTTCAGTCAGTCACTGAGGGACTTATTAGCCGACCCCCAGACACAGTGCAGTGATAACACGTAACAAGACTGCAGCCTCTGTGTGTGTGTGTGTGTGTGTGTGTGTCCTCGTACGCGCGCACACACACACACACACACACACAGTAGTTACACAAAGAGACACGTGTGACAATTTCCATCCATCAGTGTCAGCTCCTGGAGGAACGTGAGCTGCCAGACGTGTGGTACTTCAGGACTGATGGTGTTAATTACACTTGAACTTCATATACAGACAGACAGGATGAACCGAGTCACCAGTAACACCTCACACACACTCACACACACACTCACACACACTCACATTGTAGTCGCCCTCAATTCTCCCCATTTGCTTAATTCCTGTGTAATATTTAAAATGGCTTGGCGACACTCACCGTAAATTTCGGCCTATAAGCCGCTACTTTTTTCCCACGCTTTGAACCCGGTGCGGCTAATTTATAGACTTTTACTGGCTAACGGCCACCGGGGGGCACTCTCTAGCAGTAAATGCAAAAGTGAGATGGACGCGGGGAAAGATTATGCGCTGAAGATGAAGACTTCAGCGGCTTTAGTGTGCAAGAAGAAGATGGAGATAGCGACCAAAGACTTTTCTGCTCGGCTAAAGTGTTTTCTTTTCTAACCAGGCGTGTTGATGCTGTGTCAGTGCCAACCCACCACACCTGAGGTGGATGGAGCGCACACCTTCAAACAGCAACACCACGATGCACCCTCCACCAGCTTCTAGTGGTAAAAATATACCTAGAGTCATCATTCACCTGGAAGGTTGAAGTCTACATGCCGATGTGTCCTTGGGCAAGACCCTACATTAGTCCTGATGGGAGTGTTGGCAGCGTGTGATTGGCTATGAAAGTAGTGGCAAAACTGTATGTAAAGCAGCTCTGAGTCGTCATCAAGACTAGAAAAGTGCGACGTAAATTCAGACCATTCAGGAGGACTTCACAATCATATTTCTGTCAAAACTGTAATTTAAGCTTCTCACTAATTCTCTGCATGTGAACATGCTCTGTTTCCTGAATGTTCAGACTGCATTCAGGAAACAGAGCATGTTCACACAACACACGAGGTCAAATCAGGACTGTGGTGTGGTAATAACTCACAGGTCCACAGGGGGGGTGACGGAGGTTCATGTCATCATGTCACGCTCTCTGCTGCACCAAAGTTAAATGTGTTGCTTTGGTTTTAGGACGCAGCAGTAGACCATCACAGAGGCTGTGGCCCTGTGAGCTGCATCATACATACGGCTGTGGAGCTTCAAAGTCACAACAACCAGGCTTAAGTGCAGCTTCTTCCCAGAGGCTGTCCTCTGCACTCTGATGCTGCTCCGTCAAGTTTTAAGTTACCTATTTATTAATAATTATTTATGGAATTTATTTCAAGTTATTTTAGTACATTTATTTTAAAATGACTTTTCTCTGTATGCTGTTGGTCCTGGGAAAAGTGTTTCATTCTCTCATGTTACTTTTCACATGGTTGAATGGAAATAAATCAGACTTCTTCTTCTATGAAAGTACATGAAAGTCAGTGATTTTCAGACTTTATTTTCCACAAAGTACAAACATTTCATTACAGCTGTATGTACCTCATACATATATATATATATATACATATCATATATATACATATATATATATGTATATATATATATATATACATATATATGTATATAAATACATATATATTGTATATATTATACATATATTTAATAAAAATCTATGTCATTTAATTTAATATATTTAATAATTTGGTTCGGAGAGTGATGGGCAAATTGACCAATGACGGTTTGATTTGAAGTGGGCGGGCCTAAAACCAAGCTCCTCGTCCTTCGTGAAGTTTGAACAGCGCAGGTCTAACTGCAGACCACGCCCCCCAGAGTGCTGAGAGCGGTTGAGAGCGCGGTGTTGTGGCTAGCTTGATAGCATCGCGTTTGTCAAGGCGGCCTTTCACAGAGAAACTTCAAGTCATAAAAAATGTTAGTCCAACTCCAGAAGTGGAATGAAAAGAAAAGGTTCTGAAAGTGGAAAAACGTATTCTTATTAGTTGTTGACGCGCGCACAGCGTACCGGAAGCTGCAGAGTGAAAACGACTTTGACTTCCGCCGGCTCCACATTGAAGTGACAGTCCTGTAGAAAGTTTGAGGCGAGGAGCTCATCAGACCTTCTGCACTTTGTGACACTTAACGAGCTGACTGAGAGCATGCCGCAGCTGGGTCACGTGCTGCTGACCAGCCCCGTGTCCACCTCCACCGTGGAGCGGTCATACTCGGCTCTGAACGCCAGAACCAGAACCAGTACTGGACCGGATCGCCTGGGAGCTTTGGTACTGATGTCCATAGAGAAAGGACTTGTTTTGGAGCTCAAGTCAAAGGCGAAACTTCACAAGGAAAGACCGAGAATGGATGTGGTGTTCATGTAAGGTAGGTCTATGTTGTATTCCACACTGTGTTTCTAAAAGTTCCTCGAGGACAAGAACCAGACCTCAAGTGTGTTTGAAAAGTGCTGCGTACTTCATCCGTTTGACGGAAGTGAGGGTCGGCACGCGCCGGGCGCGCCGCACTTGATTGTATCTTAAAAATAGTCTTTGTATTACCAGCGTGGGCATTTCCATTGTATTGATTTCTCAATGTGTGTGTGTGTGTGTGTGTGTGGTTTGTTGTGCGCCGTGATTTCATAGCGCTGTCCATGGTGATGAAATGAGCCTGGGTGTCACGTGGTGACCTCACTTTATATTTCCAGATGTTTGCGCTGAGTATGTTTATTTCATTGCAACAGTTTTATGAAGTTAATGTTGAGAATGTTATTGATGTTCTGGTCTATTTGTTTACATCCGTTTCATCGTTCATGAAAGAATTGCAGTTGTTTAACGCGGTTATTGATTGTCTCTGCAGTGATGGCTGAGGTGAAGGCCCAGCTGTGAGATGATGTTGTTGGATGGTTTCTTTATGTGTGAAGTTTAAGGTTACTTATTTATTACCATTAGCACATGGATGTGTTACCTACTTTGTTCTATAGACTGGTGCAGGAAAGTCAACAGTTTCCACACGTTATTTTCTAAATGTGAGATAAAGTGTAAAACATATTCTTAAAAAAAGGATTTGTTTTTCCTTGTGTCCCGGTCAGGTTAGTCAGGGTGTGTTTGACTATACTGTATATGACTCATATATGACTCTGTATCAGTACGTCATACAACCAGATCCTGAAGAATGTCACCATTACATATTCTCATATACGTATAACCATTCTTCTTCAGTAGTCCTGCTTTAATCCATATATTTAGTGGTGCAGATAAAGGATTTTAGAGTTCTGAAATGAAAGCCTGCATCGACTCACCTCTCACAAAACCCACATGTGTTCTTGCTCTAATTAAATATTACCATGTAGTACATGCTTGGATCAATAGGTGTCATTAACTAGGGGCCTTGCAATTTATCATCTGGACTTTTCACCTCTGTAGATGTCCCACTCTAAAGTTTGACTATGTAATGCCTACTCTATAATTATGTGTGTGTGTTATAATTTACATACACATGCCTGAGGGGTTGTGACAAGTGCTGAACACCACATGACCAAAATATGTCAATCATGTGACAAATTTAGAAGGGAAGGTGTTTGTGTGTGTGTGTGTGTGTGTGTGTGAGAGCGACTTCCTTTGAACCTTTTCTGGCATAAACTAGGGAAGCAATTAATGATTGATTAATGTAACGATTAGTAAAGAAACCAGATAATAAATCACACAATTACTCAATAGCTCTATTGATTTACCCGACTCTTAAATGTAGCTTTAGGTTGTTTTAGGCATGTGCAAACTCACAAATCAAGTTCAAAATATACAGCCTAGAAGTGCACCTGACTGCTTGAAGCAATTACCACCTTGTCCAGTGGAGGGTGCTGTGAGCACAGCTTGGCGTGCATCTGTCATGACAACGAAGCATCTTAAAAGCCAAAGTATTTCTGGTTGTATACCATTGCACAAACCTGTGTGTGTGTGTGTGTGTGCGTGCGTGTGCGTGTGCGTGCATGTTTGCGTGTGTGTGCGTGCGTGCGTGCGTGTGCGTGCGTGTGCATGCTCCTTACCCGAGACGCTGCAGCAGTGACTGAACTGAGCACTTAGGTTTAATATAAGGACGATAATGAGATAATAATTAGCAGCAGCTGCATCAGGAGGAGCAGACACGAGGGACATCTTGTGGACTGACTGTGTAAGTCAGACCAGCGCGCGTGTGTGTGTGTGTGCGTGTGTGTGTGTGTGCGTGTGTGTGTGTGTGACGTCACTGGCAGGTTTCTGGGTTGGCATCTATATTTGTCAGGTACAGGAACAAGAAATGTAATTTGGGCACAGAGGAGACAGAGTCTGTGAGGTGTGAAGAGGGACAAAAGTCAGCCATATGTAGAGGGCTAATGTCCATGAAAGGGACGGGGACAGGGACGGGGACAGGGACGGGGACGTTCAGTAAAGGCCAAATACTGAACACTAAAAATTGATATTTGGTTCAAAAATAAATAAGAAAAACATCTGTTATAATCAGAACGCTGCAAAGAGAGACATGCGGCACCAATGTCATGACTGAGGGATACACGTCTGACACGTCGCTGGTTCAATTACCAGAGTAGGTCAATGAATTGTGTGCCCCTGAGCAAGGCAGCCAGTCTGCCATTTCTCCTCACTGGTGTGTTAAAGGAGGCGTTCAGTGCAGAGGTCAAATTCACTCTCACTAACTGGTGAGTGTAAAAATAACAGCTTCTAATTCTGCTGTGAACTGTGTGGATGTTTAAAGAAAACATGATGTATTATTATTATTAATATTATTATTATTATTATTATTATACTGGACATTAAACAATCCTTAATCCAGCTAATGATCAGGATAAAGATGCAGGTCGCAGCTTTTTCTTCTGGGCTTATCACACCACATCACACCGGGCTGATAAGAACTCAGCCAACAGAGGCTTGACCGCGTGTGTCTACGTGTGTGTGTGTGTGTGTGTGTGTCTGTCTGTGTGTGTCTGTGTGTGTGTGTGTGTGTGTCTATGTGTGTGTGTGTGTGTGGGAGCATGTCTTAAATGAATAAATGAAGAAAAGGCAGCTGCAGCCTGCAGCCATGCAGTTGCCGTGTTCGGCTTCATCCCATAATATGCTCACATTACCTTTACATTCTCTCTCTCTCACACACACACACACACACACACACACACACACACACACACACTTTGTGCATTTTTGTCTTGAGAAAATAAAACTGAAATAAGAAAACCAGTCGTTTCCTGATGACCATTTAGAAGTAGGGAAATTAAAACTTAAAAACATTACAATAATTAAAAACAGAAAAAGACTAAATGAAGCGTTGAAATCTTGTATCTTATTCATCATCATCATCATCATCATCATCGTCATCATCATCATCATCAGCGCTTATAGCTGCTCGTTTAATAGCAGAAAACAGACTAAATGATCTCCGCTGCATCTCGAGCTCAGTTTAGAGCAGCGCAGGTTTGTGTGAGAGAGTGTGTGTGTGTGTGTGTGTGTGTGTGTGTGTGTGTGTGTGTGCGCGGAGGTGGAGTGACGAGCAGCAGCTTTGGCAGAGACTTCTGACCTGACAGCCAACTTCAACTTTCTTTTTCATTTCTTTTATTTATTGGCACTTTCAAAGAGAACATAAAATAATAATGACATAACAACATGCCAGAATACCAGAATAAACCCCTCCAGACATTTAAAGCATAACAAACTCACAAAGGCATTTACTCCGTAATGAAGTTGTAGGTTTTCAATAAATAAATGCTTTAAAAAATGTATCGGAGGATATTTTGTTGAGCTATAGGTATTTGTTAAAGTGCTATATAAGGGTAATGTCTTGCCATAGTATATAATAAACTGGGCCATTGTCATTAGAATAATGAGAACATTATTCTTATACTTTATACTGTACATTGTTGGAGAAATTAAGATTTTTTTTAATTATAACAACAAATGTGATTGTTTGAATGGTTTGTTGATTTCTTGATTTTCTGATCCCGTCAGTGTCCATAGATTGTGCTTCATATAACCTTGACTTGTAACCGATTCTCACCCTAACCCGTGTGGTTTGAGGATTTTTAAAGGTAGTGATTCTGTAAAGGAAATGTGTCAGAATTTGTTGATGAAGGTTCAAAGTTCTAGTCATTTCTCAAGGGGAGGAGTCAATGTTGACATTTGGAAGAGCCTCTGTGGCACAATTATTATTAATCAAAGTCCTGGAGTTGTGTCTGTCCTTTCAATATGGATTATAAAAATCCTGTGCTCTCGAGTTTTTAAACTCTGTACTAAATAACTCTTAAAATGTCAAAGTACATTGTCAGTTAATCTTAAACTGTTCATGTCAGGGAAGCATTCTTCTTCTTCTTCTTCTTCTTCTTCTTCTTCTTCTTCTTCTTCTTCTTCTTCTTCTTCTTCTTTGTAAAATCCACTAACGTCTGCAGAAGCTTTGGCTCAATATCTGTATAAAGCAAGTGAGCCATGATACAACAACACCCCCGTGGTGCTTGCAGGTGATATTGTAATCTGTAGTGAAAGAGCATGGAGAGGTGGAGCTGGAGCTGGAGAAAAGAGGAACGACAGAATACATGTGTGTGAATGTCAGGAGTGGAGTGGATGGAGACGAGAGTCATGGCCGATGTGTGACAGAAGGATAAGAACGGGAAGGTCTACAAGACGGTCCTGAGACCTGCAGTGATGTATGGCTGAGAGACAGTGGAGGCGGAGCTGGCAGATCATGTTCATTGGGAGGGACAAAGATGGACAAAGTGAAGTGAGACTTAGTAGAGATTCTGCATATCGTGCGCTTTGACGTCTTTCGTTAGGAGACACTCAAACAGCTGGTCAGTCACTAGGCTGTGAAATAGTGATTATATATAGGATAATAACATTTAATGAACCTCTAGCTGCTCGGACTTATGCCTGAACAATACACTCACTAACAGCAGATAAGCCTTCACTGCACTCTTCCCATCAACATCCCATCAGCACTTAGGTGCACAACTCGCATCGTAAATGAATGACACACCTGAGAAAGTTAAGCATATTAACCCAGGAGGCTCCACCCTCCTGTGATCAGGGTCTGGTTCCCTGTGGTCCACAGCACATGCACACATGCACGAGCTGTGAAAACACCAGGGAGCGGTTTGAAAGTCTCACTTGTCTCTTTAACGGAGAGAAAAGATGTTAGAACATGAGGTGGTGGACTCACAGCCCACACACGACTCACAGAATAACATCCATGTCGGAGCATGGTGGTGTGGCATGAACAGTCCAAACCTCTTTGCCCTGATCCAAACTGAAGTAAAGCGCTAATTTATTCACAGGAACATTCCCGCTTACCCACAGTGTCTGTACACGACACTTCGTATGAACCAACCTGAGCAAGATCTGACCAGACTTGTGCTTCGAGCAGCAGCTTTGGCAGCGTTGACCGAAGCATTACTACTGTGAATGAAAATAAGCCTCTGCATTAACTAAGAACTGCTCAGATCTATTCTTTTCTGGTTCAGCATAAAATTTAGTTTAAGTTTTAACCAAAACCTGGTATTTACCTGTTGGCTGGAGCTGACTGCACTGACAGCAGCGGATCAACATGTCCTGTGTGCTGTGATGTCAAATCATCTATTTTCCCGTGAACTTTGGTGTGGGGGACATTTTGCAGTGTTTAAAGGCGACATAGACTGGAAGCTCCAATTAACGCTGCGTTTGTGTGTGTGTATCTGCGTCATGACCTCGTTTATGAAACCCTAAAGTTTCAGAACAAACAGTTCAGCCACTGCTGAGAAAATAGTGTTGTATTGTTTTCCTGGGCTCTGTGAAGCGGATCGGCACTTCCTTAATCTGATGATGTCGTCATCAGAAATCCTCACCACTCCTCTCACCACCGTAGCGCCTCCCGGTGCGGGCACTAGTCCGGGCACATCCGGTTGCGTACATTCAACCGCAGAAGAAGAAGAACTACTCTCGTTGTAGCTGCTGAGATGCAGAGCATCCACCGTGCCAGAGGGGGAGCTGTGTATCTGAGAGCTGGCCTATCTATTACGTCACTTCCAGGTACCTGGCCAATCACAGGACAGTAGGAAAGCTCTCGTTGGCTGGCCAATCACAACACAGTCCACGTTCTGGGGGTGTGGTTCTGGTCTGAAACAGCGCGGCTGACGAGAGCGTCAGTGAGGAGATATTTTGATCGGCTCGTTTGCAGCGACTGAGGATTTGGAATGGAAATGCATCCATGTCACCTTTAAAGATATTTGGTTATGAATTGGAGTTGATTTGACTTAACTTGTATTTCAACGGGATAAGCCACCAGGGGGCACCTGATGGTTGTAGCAGGAGCTTCCTTTGAATGAAAGTTCATGGGAAAATGTTCTTAATAGAAGATGATCTAATAGATCATAAACCATAGAAGATAACGTAAGAGTTAACGACACGTGTGAATAACAGCTGGTACGGTTCTATTGAGCGCCCAAACGTGACGGCACCATTCAGCGAGGCGACCACGCCCTTCACTTGTTGTTATGGTGGATAGATGCTGTGAGTCAGGATGATGAACGTTTTACAGGGTCACCAAAGATCCTGAGGGCAGCTGAGGTGGAACACGGCGATGAAACACAGTCAAAGTCAGCGTAGAATTTACAGAGTGATGACTTCATATCAGTCCTTAATCTCTACTTTATGAATCTACTGCCTACAACCCTCCAGTCTGAAGTCTGAATGATGTTGACACTGTCGTTCTTTTCCAGTCATTTTTGTGTCCAGGCTGAATCTGAATACACGACAAACAGAATCATGTTGTTTAAACTATTTTTAGTAGCTGTTTGTGGAGGAAATAAAAGCTACAGCCAGAAACGGAATAATTGTATGTTGAATTATTATTATACAAACGACGTAGGGAAAATAAGAAAGGCACAGAAAATAATTCTGGATTTGTGTGAGAGTGAGGATGCAGTACAGGTGTGACATTCAAGCAAACTTTAATGTACTGGGATGTGAGTTGAATTGTTGGTTATACTTGGGACCAGCCCGCCTCTCACTTTATGTCAGCTGGGATTAGCACTAGCAACCCTCATGTGGAGGATAAAGCTTTTTTTGCCTGTAGTGTTCCTGGTGTGTCTCTAACATCATTCAGATGTTTCTAATGATACGACAGCTCTCGACACGCAGTGATGTTCCCGCTGTTCACACATTCACAACCTGCAACACGTCACACCAAGAGAGACACCTGGTGGCCAGCTTGAGAAGCGTTCACACTTGCAATGACTGACCCAAGAGATAACACAATGATAACACACACACACACACACACACACACACACACACACACACACACCTACCTGCATAGTAGAAGACTGTGGATGTAGAGAGAGGGATGCTGCTGCTGCTGCTGCTGCTGCTGCTGCTGCTGCTGCTGCTGTTGTCAGCATCCACCATCGCCTCCAGTAACACGTGTCAGGCAACTTCAATTCAGAGAGAGAGAGATCAGCATTTTTGCAGGAGACACACGCACACGCGCGCACGCACACACACACACGCACACACACACTTTTTCGAAACACACAGACAATTTTCTGCCTCCCTCACGCTCCAGCGATCGCAGTCACACACTGACTGCTGGCTTGACTCCACACACACACACACACACACACTGCAGTCTCTCTCTCTCTCTCTCTCTCTCTCTCTCTCTCTCTCTCTCTCTCTCTCTCTCTCTCTCTCTCTCTCTCTCTCTCTCTCTCTCACACACGCCTCTCCATCGTTCGGGACCGTTTGTGCCGCTGCTCTCTCTGTCTTTCATTCTCTTGCTCTGCTCCCCCGTCTTTCTCTCTCACGCGCACACACACACACACACACACACACACACACACACTGTAGTACAGTCGAGGCTGAGGGGGGGGTTAGTGTGTTGTCAGCCAGTGGAGGGAACATGCAGCATCCTGGAGGAACATGCGTGGCGTTACCCAACGTGGACGCCTGTCCCCAGCTGTCCTGCGCCGCCCTCACCTTCATGTACTTACAGCAGGTGAGTGCCCACTCTCTCTCTCTCTGTCTGTGTGTGTGTGTGTGTGTGTGTGTGTGTGTGTGTGTGTGTGTGTGTGTGTGTGTGTGTGTGTGTGTGTGTGTGTGTGTGTGTGTGTGTGTGTGTGGCTGCAGAACATGGTCGCACTTACAGGGATTAAAGAGAGAATGTGTGACGTGAAATGCAGAGCGCACGCGTCTGTGGCAGTTGGAGAAGCGTTATGTCCTGTGGACAGTTGAGACAGAGGTTCTGTCCTCTGCTCTGTGACGTGCGTTGTTGTGCTCATCATCAGACCATGGACCAGGACTCGGGATGTCCCTGGACTCAGGACGTCCCTGCCCTGCGTGTCTCACAGCACCACAGTGCAGACTCTTAGTGTCATGTGAACACTTTCTTTTTTCAGTGACTGCATTACCTCAGCAAACACACACACACACACACACACACACACACACGTACAGTATGGCTGATATTATATCTTAATTGTGACATAATAGATTTTGATATCATCATATCATGATAAAGTATCTGTGATGATTTTCCTGGTTTTAAAAGCTATTGCATTGATAATCATCATATTCATTATGTTGCATAAATAAATAAAATACATTAAATATTCTAAATCAAAAATGATACAGCTTGATTAATGGCTCGATGCATGGACTCGACACAATTATATTAAGAAAAAGGTTGCTTCATAACACTAAAATTAAATTAAATTTTAACCTTGCAGAATTTGACCATATTTAGAGTCAATTTCATTGTTTCTAAACATCCTTCATTTAAGTTCAAAAAGCCAAAGAAATAAAGCAGGTATTATATGAACTGAAACACAGACCGTAAACAGCATATCTTTTATTTTAGAGTGTATTTACAGTTTATTGTCACTC
>NC_081149.1:25678494-25685994 GCF_958295425.1 Solea solea
TCATTCACTGCTTTGCTCAATCATTTCACTGAGCTGAAAAAAAGGAAAAGGGCCGAGGAAGCGGAGACTGTTGCTCCCTGAACACATGAAATAATCCAAAATGTATTAAATATGCCTCCAAATGAAAGTGTGTATGTGTCACTGATACGGGTGAATGAGTGTGTGCGTCCTGCTCTGAGTTGCTGTCATTTCCTGTTCGTTGCACATGCCCATTTGTCTCTCCCCCACACACACACACACACACACACACACACACACACACACACACACACACACACACACAGTCCATGGTTGTGTTCACGTAATGATACGGCAGCACTCCACGCATGACTGGAGAGGAAGATGGAAAGAGAGAGCGCGATAAAGGATGAAGGAAAGAAAGAATATAGGCCAAAGGCACCGACTCTCCTTCCTTCTTTTAGCAGAAGTGTAATTGTGACTGCAGAGGCCGCTGTCTTATTACTTATTTACATACAAGATGGAAACACGCCAGCATTATTTTTACTGTGGTTGTTTAACATGGTTTTTTTGTCCAATTAACTCGGTCTACAGGGAGCAATGACGAGTTGGTGTCTTGCTCAAAGGCTGGAAACCCTCCAGTTACAAGCCAACTTCCCTTTTCCACTTGCCCTCTGGCTGCCCCTGTGTGTGTGTGTGTGTGTGTGTGTGTGTGTGTGTGTGTAATCTTGTGTGTGTAATCTTGATAAGGTGACAAACATATTCTTAAGATATAATTCGAGCTGCAACCAACGATTCTTTTCATCATCGATTCTTTTCTCGATTCATAGTTCGGTCCATAAAATATCAGAAAAGCTTAAAAATTGTTGATTGGTGTTTGTCAAACCTGGAAATAATGATGCTCTCAAATGTCAGAATGATTGACTTTTAATGGTTTCTTTGTTCTCCGAGCAAAGAAATGAAGAAAATACTCACATTTAAGAAGCTGAAACAATCTTGTTTTAATCATAAATGGATAAAATCATGGACACAATCTTTTTGTCCTTGTGTTTGTGACGCCATGTTTAGAGTCTGTGTCTCAAGCTGCTTCCCAGACAGAAACAAACCTAAACGATCTCATTGTTTCCAAAGTAACACGCTGCATTTACTCTGTTACAAATAGTTGAGTAACTTTTTGGAGTAGTTTTATTGTAACATACTTTTTCTTTTACTTGTGTAGATATTTGTAGAAAGTACGCTACATTTACGCCGTTCCATTTGGCTAAGTGACAGTCATTACTTTATTATTTAATATCTTTTTTTATTACATGTGCGATCTATTTCTCTCTCTGTTGACTATGGCTGACACAATCCTGCCAATCAAATGCAGCCAGTTGAGTCACATGACTCCCAAGTGTTGTCATGTGACTCCGTGCCGTGGCACCAGCTGTTAGCAGTAGATTTTGGTCGTTGTTTACTGTGTCCGACACCGAGGCTCTGGTCTCCAGGTTTCTGGTCTCCTGTCTCCAGGTTTCTGGTCTCCTGTCTCCAGGTTTCTGGTCTCCTGTCTCCGGGTTTCTGGTCTCCTGTCTCCAGGTTTCTGGTCTCCTGTCTCCGAGTTTCAGGTCTCCTGTCTCCCGGTTTCTGGTCTCCTGTCTCCGGGTTTCAGTTGTACACTCCGGACTCTGGGTTTCAGGTCTCCCACCTCTGCTGCCCGCTCAAACAGCACACCTTTATTGCATCTGTCATCAATTATTTCAGAGACATGTTCTACATGTCCTATGGCTTAGGAATAACAAATGGAATGGCAGGAAATGTCCCCAGGAACTCTGAAGGATTAAACTTAAAAACACATTTCCACATTTTGTGTTCCCACTAGCCACGCAGCAGGCTTCTGCACAGACAGACGTCACTATTAGAAATAAGAAAAACTGTGTAAAAATGTAAATAATCAGACTTCTACTTAGACCTCCTCTGCCACCTGCTGTTAAAGGGGGAAACAAACATCACAAAGAAAAACAGAGCGATTACAGAGAAGAGATGAAGAAAAACAGACATAACCTCATTATGTCTGTTGATGTTTTAACTCCTTTTGATGATTTAGTAAGAAGAGGGGATGGGGGAGGAGGGGGAGGAGGGGGAAGACGAGACTGTCCATGACACCATTCCAATCCCCCACTCGCACATCTCTCTTTCTTCTCTCTCTCTTTCTTCTCTCTCAAGAAAGTGAGAGAGAAGAAAGACAAGTGAGTGTCTTTAATTTAGAGGGATCCCGAATGCGTGAAATCCTTTCTGCTATCTGGGTCACACTGAGCCTTACAGGGTAGAGACACACACACACACACACACACACACACACACACACACACACACACACACACACTTGTGGTGCTTATGGTCTACAGTATATTGTATAAGAAGTAATGTGTCCATGCCTCTGTCAGTGCAGTTCAGTTAGCACCAAGGCAAGACACTTTGTTTTTATAGCACTCACAATACACAAAGGTTAATTCCTGTTGCTGCTGTTGAAGACAGTAAACACACAACACACATACACACAACTGGAAAAAAATAATAACAACAACGTTGAAAAAAAACACAACAAATGAACAAAAAGAGCAGAAAAAAATGAATCCAGTTAAGATAATGACAGTATGACCTCAGATTTAGGAGAATGGTTTAGTTGAAAGTGAAAGGTTGTGGGTTTGATCCCAGGCTCTGCCACTGTGTCCCTGTGTGACTGGGTATGATAAATGTGTGATGTGAGACTCGATGAACAGCCAGGTGTTGGTTGTTGATCCACTGCTGCTTCATCAGTTAATCCACATGTGTCATTTTGTGGTGTTTGAACTCTGTGCTCGGTGTTTGACATGAGACCAGCAGCTCTCATGTGCTGTTTGCTGGTTTGTCTGTGTTGTGGCGGAGGTGACACGCTGTAGACCTTCAGTCATCATATCGTTGTGTTTATATCAGAATATGACATTTTTTGTTCTTTCAGGAAACTTTCCTTGTTTTATTTTTACGAGCAGTTACCCTGGGGTTGTTTTCAAGGTGTTCTGGACAGAAGTGGGAAAACATACTCACATGACATGAACTGAAAATGATCTGTCCTAACAACTAAAGACAGCAGCAAAAGTCAATGGGAAGGTCTACAAGACAATATGGTGAATTAGTGCTGTCTAACTATTCAAATATTTAATCACGATTAATCGCATTAATGGCACATTTGTATCTATTGTAAATGTCCCTTGATTTCTTTGTGTCCCATTATTTCTTCTCATTGTAATGCTCTTATCAACATAGAAAAGTGGATCTGCTCGCTTTATTGAGACGATATCTCTGTCACCTGCATATTGTGACTTATTGCTCTTATTGTGAGAGCCGCACAATAATAAGAGAGGCTGTGTATCAGCTGCAGTGTGTGAATAAAGAGCCGCGGTTTAATGTGTTGTTGCCGTAGCGAGCTAATCCGAGCTAAAGGAGCTAGCGTTAGCTAGTGTTTCTGGTCTAGCTAGGTCCGGTGTGCTGTTGTAGTTTTTCTAACGTCCCTGTTGTTGCAACAACATGTAAAAAAAAAATGAAAAATGACAAAGTTTGCTCAGGCAAAAAAGAACGTTAATCTCACGATGAAACATTGACGTCGTTAAAATGGCGTTAATAACGTGTTTAACTGACAGCACTAGTATTTACATGGCTTTACTTGTCGTGATGAACACTCACAGCTGCCATTCACCCGTTCACTCACACTTTTATACAGAGCATCTATGTCTATCACTCATTGTTCACGCCCATTCACACAAGTACAGTGGCTCTGTCTCAAAGACAGGAGGTGGAGCTGGAGATGAAGGACAGTGGTTATATTGAACCAAGGATGTAGAGGATGGAGCTGCTGGGCAGGAGGAGAGGAGGAAGACCATAGACAAGGTTCAGGGGTGTTGTACAAGAGGACAAGAGGACAGTTAGTGGAACAGAAGAGGACAGAAGGGAGAGGACAAGATGACAGAGGCAGGTGGTCCACTTTGGTGTGAAGCTGAAAAAAGGAAAATGATAAAAACAAAAAAGAAGAAAAAGAAATAATATACGATTAGACATCTGATCGACAATTCTTTGAGAGAGAAAAAGTCAACGTAATTTTCATATATTATGTATTTATTGTTATCCCTTTACACACACACACACACACACACACACACACACACACACACACACACACACACACAGACAACTGTAGCCACTTTAATGTGTTACCATGTGATCATGTTCATCAAATGAATGGAAGTTAATGCATGTCCTTAAAAGGATAGCAGCACAAACATGTATGTTGAACAGAAACAGCGAGACAGAAACAGAGAGAGACAGACAGACAGAGAGAGAGAGAGAGAGAGAGACATTGATATCTATTGAGCTGGTACATACACACACATGCAGTGATGGATGACCCTCATGGTGTATTGACGTCTCTCTGCTGGACAAATGGCACAGTTGAGTTGCATTCACTGACATTGATCTGAAAACTGTTTAGCATTCCATCAGCGGCCTCATCCTGATGTATGATTTCTCTGTCACACTCACACACTCACTCACTCACTCACTCACTCACTCACTCACTCACTCACTCACTCACTCACTCACTCACTCACTCACTCACTCACTCACTCACTCTCACACACACACTGGTTTATTATAGTTGCTGTTTCTAGTCCTAAAGTTTGTGTTGACAATCTTCCAGCGCTGTTGACAGCGGCGGTTTGATGACATTGTTAATGTTTACATGATAATGATATTTGTGTATGATGATGATGATGATGATGACGAGGATGAAACAGATCAACACAGTCAGACTGTGATTTTGTGGGAGGAAAAAGCCCAGAGATGTGTGTGTCAAAGTAAATGGTGAATGGTCTGTATTTTTATAACACTTCTCTCGTCAAAGTGTTGACCAATGGTCATTTTCATTTACTTGTAGTTATAGTGTTATAGGTCAAACTTAGCCTTGATAATAAACATATCCTCAAAGTAAATCGAAATTATGAGATGAAAAGACTAAATTATGAGATATAAAGTCGAAATTGGAGCTCAAACTTTTTGTTGCCCCACAAAAAAAACATAATGTAATTATACATTTAAATGAAAAAATTGAGCGCTTTTCTCAGTCATTTTTAGGTGAGATTAAAAAAGAGATTAATTACAGATCATAATTAATTCATCTCTCATTTTTTTTAATTTCTATATAGCACTATATATATATATATATATATATATATATATATATATATATATATATATATATATATATACAGTATATATATATATATATATATATATGTGTATATGCAAGGACAGCATTAATCCTCGGGGACACAAACAGACTGATGTAGAGCGTATGAACTGTGAGAAAACAGCATGTCAACTTGTAGATAACACTCAAAGCAGCGTGGCAGCAGGCGAGTGAAGACCTGATCCCAAAGTACAGGGATTCAACAGATAATCCAAACCTACCTGCTGAACACAGGAGATAAAAGCTTTTTCAGCTTTACTGCAGAGAAATACAGTACACACACACACACACACACACACACACACACACACACACACACACACACACACACACACACACACACACAATCTGATTGAAAATTCACTCAATGAAAGTGCAGAAAAAGAGACCTGTAGTATTTCATTCATCTCACCAAGACTTTTGGATCCTCAGGCAAGAAAAACCTTTTCCATTTATAACATTTGACTTCAGGTAGTAGAAATAAAAAATAACGACTGCCCATGCAGAAAAGTTGAAATCACAAAAATCAAGAAAGTCTCAAGTTTAGATTAGATTACATTTGACTTTATTGGTCCCACACACGGGGAAGTGGGTCAAAGGGTCATGTAACAGAAACACACCAGGCTCTGATTGGCTAATTATTAGCATCATTATTCATTCGTCAACGAAAATTAGGACGGAATATTGTCGTCAACGAACGAAGGCGAGACGACTAAAAGACTAAAATATTCTGAATAAAATAAGACTAAATTATTCTGAATACAATAAGACTAAACTATTCTGAATAAAATAAGACTAGAATATTCTGAATACAATAAGACTAAAATATTCTGAATACAATAAGACTAAAATGACTTTACAAAAAGAGTATGAATGTGACTAAATATAAATGTGACTAATAAAAACTAAAATGACAGTTTGAAACAAAGACTAGACTCAAACTAGACTGCCAAAAACAACACTAATGAACACTCGCTTTCTATTGGAGCCAACCCTGAAACCCTGAAACCCTGAAACCTTGAAACCCTGAAACCCTGAAACCTTGAAACCCTGAAACCCTGAAACCCTGAAACCTTGAAACCCTGAAACCCTGAAACCTTTAAACCCTTAAACCCTGAAACCCTGAAACCAGCACAGTCTGGACAACGACATGTTCTCCTAACAACTGCAGCAATGGCTCCGTTTATATTCAATATTTAATATAGAAGGAAACATGGTCCACGAGCACATAGTGGACTTTTTTTCCCCACTTATTTAAGTGTCTATGTTAAGATTCTGTGTAGGTTGTTAACTTTTTCAGTTCTTTCAGGTTCAGATTTGGGATCGTTTTAGTAAAGGGTTAAAAATAAACCCATGGGACATTATTTCATCTTGGTACCTGTCAGAGTCTTAAAATACACATTTCAAGGATGAAGAAAAAACAGGTGGGGAAAACAATCCCCGACGTGCTCATGGACCCCTGTTTCCATCGAGACTAATTATGCTAATTAGTAATTAGTGCAACTGTACATATGTATGACGCCCTTCTAAAAGCAGACAGTTTCCAGTGGTTGACTCAAAGAACTCTATCGTTGGTGTTTAATGTGAGCTTAAACATTCAATTGTGATATTGTTATGAAGATATTCATAATGATATTTCAGGGAATTTCAACGTAAAAGTGTTTGTTTTGATATGGAATGATGTATATTTCACAATAAAAGAAGGATGTGAAATGAATCTATAAATTGCTAAAAGAAAATATCAAGTAAATATTAAAACAAAACAAGCTTATATAGATATATACAATTCAATGTTGAAGGTCATACATTTAATAATGTGATCATTATAACCAAATGTCTAACCTTTGTTATACAAATATCACGAACACGTGCTGTGTTTACAACATGATAACATGATATGAAACGGTGAAGACATTGATGAGTGTGCTGCTTGTGGCCCGTGGGCCGCGGGTTTGAGATCTCTGATCTAAGGTCTGGCCCCTGAGTCGGGAACATCAAGGTTGGGAAAACGTAGGAAGGAATTCTGGGACTGGGATGTTGTAAATGTGCGCCCCCCTCCCCCCCCCACAGATGCTATGTGCTAATTAGCCACTAAAAACACGGTGTATAATAAGCTCCAGCAATGTGTTCACAGAATATTGTGAAGTATTTTTAACGACGGATGAATTTACATTGATGCTCTTGTGAGTATTTCTGTGTGTATTTGTGTGTGTGGCGGGGGCTGACTACAGATAGACTACAGTGTGTGTTGATGGAGCTCAAGCAGCATTTCACCAACTGTGGTT
>NC_081149.1:25690994-25715994 GCF_958295425.1 Solea solea
CACGTGACATGGACAGAGACGTCACATGACTCAGACTGAATATGCGTGATCCTCACAATACCCCCGGGGGCTTTTCACGAGTATGGAAACAGCCACAGTGGACATTAATCCAGACCTGCAGCGTTACATCTTCAACTCTCTGAGACACTTTCCCTCATTCTGACTCCAGAGAACACGCGTGACGACAGAAGTGTTTGAGTTTTCTTTAAGTTTACCTGTAACTGCTGACCGGGAAGTCTGGAACCTGGGTGCAAACGTCAGCATTGTGATTCATGACAGTGCCTGATGTGAAGTGAGGAATCCATCACCACGTCTTCTACGTTCATATAGCAGCATCCTCGTGATCTTTAGTGATCCAGTCACATGTTCTTCCGTCCGCCCGTGCTTCAACATCAAGTCTCCTGAAGTGTAAGGATGTGCCACAGTGGCGTTACCTGGGTTGACATCCATGACTGGAGCTCTGTCAAACAGAGTGTACCCACCAATGAATGGCAGACACACCTTTGCCATCACTTTTGGCAACAATAGCAATTCATGCTATGAAGTCAGTGCTCTGTAAACCAAAATACTTTACACAAAACTACCAAGAGTTTGACCTGGATCACTAAATAATATTACTAGATAACCATACACACTAGTTTGAACCTGGAAAAAAGCTCTACAGTGAGCAGATTCAGCAGATTCAGCATCTATATCCAGTGTATCACAAACACATCCAGTGCCTTTGCATAAACTTCAGTATTCAATATTATTTCAAATGTAGTTGTTTTTGCCACAATATTTTTAATTGCCATGTGATTTAAAAACAATTTAAAAGGCAGCTTTTTTATTATATATTATATCACCATTCATGCACGGCAGTTCAAAGTGAGAAGAGAGAATTTCAATTAGAATTTCAACAGCAAATAAAAAACAGCAACAATAAAAACTATTGTTTTAATTGTTATTGTTCCTAACATTCCATACTTTGTTTTTAACAATATTAGACAACTATACCTGCACAGCAAACACATTCATTTTCAGGTCATTTGCATTCACACACTATGAGATCGAGGAGGGGAATGCAGGTGTGTGTGTGTGTGTGTGTGTGTGTGTGTGTGTGTGTGTTTGTGTGTGCGTGCGTGCGTGGTGCGGCGGCGGCTGTTAAAAAGTGTTTGCATCAGCAGGTTCATCTTCAGAGGCTCTCAAATCAAATGACCGAGAATAATGTTGAGACAAAAAATGCTTGGGTCAGCAAGACTACACACACACACACACACACACACACACACACACACACACACACACACACACACACACACACACACACACACACACACACACACACACACACACACACACACACACACACACACACACACACACACAATTACACACATATGCATGTGCACACAGACACACACAGACACACACAGACATACATCCTTGCTCTCGTTGATTGTGTGTTGTTTTGGTGTTTATTTTAAAAATCTCATCCAGAAATGTTGCCCTGCAGTGGACGTGCAGCCTGTCCAGGATTCACTGGAACGTAATGTGAGGTTGAGAATGCGAGTGTCGCACGCTGGACTCAAGCGGATTCTGGTCTGAGTGTGAATGGACCCGCGGGCTTGTTTATGTGCATGCGGAAAGGCAAAGTATGACCCCGCCCTATGACTGAATGTGTGTGTGTGTGTGTGAGGCAGTATAACAAATAGGAGCTGTCAGCCAAAAGGGGTGGAGTGTGTGTGTGGAGGGGGTTCACACTGATGATTGATGACCACAGTGAGGAGAGACGGCAGAGACCCTCAGACTGTGCAGAGGTGCTGATGTCAACACTTTGTCCCAGCAGACATGCTGAACGTCCTCAGTGGGTGCAGGAAGAAGAATTAGGTTCTGAAACGGTGTGTACGTCGTTCACACACGTCCATTCACATCCATCACAAGTATTTGTGGCTGAGTTTGAGGTTAGTGCCTAAAGCCTTCATCTGTGATACATTTTCATTTAATAAACGTGTTTTCACATTACAGTTGGCATCAAGACCAGCGTGTGTGTGTGTGTGTGTGTGTGTGTGTGTGTGTGTGTAATGAAATGCAACTACAACACTCCTGTGAAATTCTTTCTCCTGAAAAAAACTAAATACCACGTTAAGGACATTGAAGATGTTGTCACAGGAAGACAACTTAAAAACCAGAATCTGTCTGTAACACTTGCAAAGTTAGGAACCTCTGGTCTCCTCTGCCTTACAGTGGTTTTAAAAATAGCAATTTGTCTTGACGCAATTTTCCTTTAACTCTGAAGCTGTTAAATTAGGGTAAAAATCCAAGTAGCCATTGTTGCTAAAGTGATGGCGATGTTGAGTCTGTTGCACTCTGTTCAACTCTGTCTTGTCAATATGGTGTTTAAGCTTAAATGTAAAGTCATGAATATGAGATAAAAAGTCGGAATTATGAGATAAAAAGTCAAAGTTATGAGATAAAATGTCAAAATTATTAGATAAAAAGTCGATAAAATGTCAAAATTATGACATAAAAAAGTCGAAATTATGAGATAAAAAGTCAAAATTATGAGATAAATAGTTGAAATAACGGAATAAAAAGTCATAATTATGCATAAGAAAGAGAGGTAGACACACCCAGCTGTTAGCTCTGACTCAGATGTAAAACAATCAAAAAAAAACCACACACTTGATGAGAGAAATCAATCAGTGAATGATAGACTGAGTCTGCTGTCTCTCTCTCTCTCTCTCTCTCTCTCTCTCTCTGTGTGTGTGTGTGTGTTTACTTGTATTTGTTACGTCTTTGCTGGCATAAATGAAGTCCTGGTTCTAATGAAGCAGGACCTGTTTATACAGGAACTGGTTGAGTTAGGTAATACAATTTGAACTGGGTTAGACATTAACTGGTTATAGTTAATGCAGCGTCTATAATATTTGTGTGTGTGTGTGCGTGCGTGCTGTGATAAGTGGGTTAAGCTCCTCTGGGTTAATGAGACTGTTTCAGATGTGACTAATTTGCTGGCTGCAGGCACCACAGTATGTTAATACTCTGCAAGTGTGTGTGTGTGTGTACGGGCGTCATAACAGACACACACGTTGACACATGTATGTCAGATCAGACACTTTACATCAGTGTAAGGTGTTAAACATGTGCTCACTCATCTCATTTGCCGTTCATGTGTTCAAAACTATATTTGACTGATGATATGACTGACAGATCGTAAACACTTTATTGTCCCACACAAACATCTCCTATATTATGGGATATAGACTAAAATATCCAGATATTATTTATAAGCCATTTACCTGTCATCATCGTGAACTCAGTTCCATCTTACATGGTCTTTGTTCACGTCACATCAGCTGCAGTGTTTTTGTGTTGGGATCATGTGGCTCGTTGTCTTCTGCTCATCAGACAATATTATGAGTGTAAACTTAAATGTCGTCTCCTTTAGCAACAATAAAGAAGAACACCATACTAACGTGACAACTCACCCACACAGACACTCTTAATGAAGGTGTTAATTGCTGCATTTTCCTAAACATGTTAATATGATGCTGCACTGTGAATGGGTACGACAGAGAAGTGTGTGAAAGTGTGAGTGAATGAGTGTGAATGGCTAAGCTGTAGTGTAAACAACATTAGCCTTTCACACTAATGTAGAAAATAAGACTTATGTGTATATAATATAATAATTATATAATAACAGGCATACATAGGATCTGTTCTGGCCATATAGAAAGTTTGGAAAACACTGGTTTGGTGAGGATCATGATGTCAGCAGAGCCGTGTGTGTGTGTGTGTCTGTCTGTGTCTGTCTGTCTGTCTGTCTGTGTGTGTGTGTGTGTGTGTGTGTGTGTGTGTGTGCGTGTGTGTGTGTGTGTGTGTGTGTGTGTGTGTGTGTGTGTGAGAACACTGGACTTAATAACAGTGAATTGGAGCAGAGTGCAGAGTTCTTTATGTTGCTGTTTTGTGGCCCTGAGCTGTGGCCCTGAGCTATCACTGATGCCTGGTGCTAATGATGATAATGACATTTGCATTGTAAATGTGACTCTTCAGCAAACAGCAACAGCACAAACATCATTGGGATAATTAGCATAGTTGTACTAATATGATGGTGCATCTCTGTTATTTCATCTGCTGCAATAAATAGACCAAATGACACAGCATGCACTGGTTATTCTGTAATTCATTACATGGATATTACAACTGCAATGAAAGAGAAAACAAGTAACTGCTGCCAATCATGTATATGTACAGATTGTGTGCACAGTTGTTTCACAGTGACTGAGTCACACGTAGTCTGACAGTAGACATGTTTGTGTGCGCCGTTTACCTTTTACAGGTTGTTATCCACTCGTAGTCCATGTTTTTCTTTTTTTTTAGACTTCTCTCTGAGTAGCTGTAGTAGCTGTAGTAGCTGTAGCTGCTGTAGTAGCTGTAGCTGCTGTAGCAGCTGTAGCAGAGACCAGTGACTTTTAGTTGAACTCAAGTTTGGGAGAGTAGTGACATGCAAAGATAGAGAAGATGGGTGATTTGTGAAAAAAACAGCAGACCCTTCTTACTTTGCTCGTATCCACTGCATCACACAAAAGTAAGACTGATCGATTGATATGTCAGACAGTTACGTTTAAAATATAATTTGCATAACAGCCAGACAATAAAAAAAAACAAGACAAAAGAAGAAGGTACAAATGAAATCTATAAAACACATAAATAGTAGAAATAGAAAACCTGCATTCTGCTTCATCGGACTGATCAACACTAGTGTTGGAGGTGCTGCTCAAGAGTCTGATGGCCTGATTTCACACTCCCTGATGACACATGTGTGAACAGATGTGTGTCGTGATGATCCTTGTGCTGGTGCAGTGACAGAAAGCCTGTTCCACAAATGAACTGGCACCAGAGAGTCTTGCTGCACTCAGAGGTGTAGCTTCCACACCACACTGTGATTGCACTGGTAATGACTCTCCCCACAGTCTCTGCTGAGAAGCTGCTGTGTGCAGTGAGACCGTGGGAGATCCTTGCTGATGTGGGTTCTGAGAAATATACCTCTGTATAGTGGGGGGTGTTGCTCCTTTCTCCGCCTCCTTTTCACGTTGCTGTTCTCCCTCGTTGGGAAGCTCACATGCTGATGTTACTAGGGGAGGATGCTGCTACGGTTGTGGTGGTTAAAAGCCACAGTGAACACAGCATCTGGATCATGTCGTGTCCCCAGAGTGGTCACATGATCTGCTTGCGGTGACATGTTTACAGCCAGGAGAAGCAGCTCTTTACAGCTCAGTGTCCTCTGAACAAACTGCACATCCACACACCAGCTGTGGTTTGCAGACATGCAGACATCGGCCTCTGATCCGTCTCTGCAGTGGATGTGTGTGTGTGTGTGTGTGTGTGTGTGGAACAGCAGAGCCGAGTTCACTTTCACTGAGCTTCCACCAGTGGAGTCGTTGTTCGTGCTTTAGTGTGAAGTTCTCCTGGTTCGTCTTCAGTCCAAACACAACCTTCATACCTGCTACTGCTAAAAGAGCATTTGTTTAGTCCTCCTAGTTTCATTTATTCAAAATGAACTGCTTTGATGAATCAGTGCCACAATCACACAGAATAATTCAACATGCCTGCTTAGTCCCTCCATCCCATAATCACCTGACGCCAACAAGAAGGAGCAGCATTTGGCGACCAGCAGTGACACAGTCCCAGAACTGTCTTTTGGAACAATTGTCTTCCTTCCAACAGATGAAATTCCTTCTTATGTTCAAAAGCTTCAGTAGATGAAACCTGAGGCGCGTGACTTTGTCCTTAGCTCTGAGTTCCAGCTCCTGTAAATGACCATCAACTATCACAAAACACAGTTGTACCCACTCCCACTCACAGCTGAATGACATTCCCATGGTCACAGACCGACCTCCCTGCAGGTGAAGGTCCACAATTATTACAAGCATATTTAGCCAAGGGTCAAAACATAAAGGCCATAAATGCCTGTTTATATGCAAATCTGCAAATAGCTTTTTACTTTAGCAATGTTCAATTCATTTGGATAAGATCTCTTGTCGTGATGGGAGCAGTTTCAATTGTGACTTCTCTTTGCAAGAACATGGAAGTATGGTGTCATGTGGGATCTGTCACTCATGATCTGTCACTCATGATCTGTCACTCATGATCTGTCACTGGACTTCACAGAGGTTTGAAGTTTGTTTACACATAAATGCAGCAAAACAAATCCAACTTCCTGCATATTTGACTGTGTAGTTTCCGTGTTTCCTTCAGTGGAACCACCGATGGTTGGAACCAACCGTCGTGTGTTGTAGTCAGTATATTGCTATTATATGTGTCCAGCCATGGAAACAGCAGCAAAGGGTGAGTTATAAGCTTTCCATCAATGTCTAACACATGGAAATCTGAACATATTTGAAAAAAAAAAAAGAGTTATTGACCATGTTGTGCATTAGAGAGGCGAGCGAGTGTAACAGGAACCAAACAGTGAAGAATATTAATATTAGGAACATCTGGCATATGGAATAACATGGTTCACATTTGCATGACATGTTAATGTCGTTGGGTTCTCTGCTAACATTCACTCACTCACTCACTCACTCATCCATCTACCACTTCATCCTCCACATGAGGGATGTAGAGGGTGCTGGTGCCAATCTCAGCTGACGTAGGGTGAAGGCGGGGTCCACCCTGGACCTCACGGCCTCAAACAACCATTCACTCTCACACTGATCCCCATAATTCATGTTTCTAGACCAGTGTTGTTTTTGGCAGACATTTTAGATTTAGTCGTAGTTTGAATCTTTTGGACTAAAATCTTTATTGTTTTAGTCAAATCTTAGTCATGTGATAGATTTAGTCCAGTTTTAGTCGACAAAAACTCTTTAACATTAACATTAACATTAACCTCATCCATCCTTATGTTTATGAAGAGTTACTCATCAACTATTAAACATTCCATTTTATCAGCTGTACACAATAAGTTATTCTGCTAATCTACACGTGGTTAAAGGTGAATACACTTTCACTATACTGTACATCGCATGATGGAAGCAGACTGCATTATTTAAAACATTTGTGCTGTTTGAAAATGCATAAAGGTCACATGTGACATATGTGAATGGTGGAGAGTTAAAGCACCGGAAAATAAAGTCTGCGTCAGAGAAGCTGCCACACAACTCTCATCACTGCACTGTATCCCAAATTATATGCTTTAGTTTCCAAGACGACTCATTTTTAAAAAGTGAGGAGGCTGTGTGTGTGTGCGTGTGTGTGCGTGTGTGTGCGTGTGTGTGTGTGCGTGTGTGCGTGTGTGCGTGCGTGTGCGTGTGTGTGTGCGTGTGTGCGTGCGTGTGCGTGTGTGTGTGCGTGTGTGTTCTCATCCTGACATGAATTATTTACAGCATGCCTGCACGGCCTGGGAACCCTGCTATTTTCTGTGGGTGTAAGGCGAGTGCAGCTCAGCTCTGCTCATCACAGCTGTTACATAACGTTCCCAGTCCCGAGCGACTGTGTGTGTGTGTGTGTGTGTGTGTGTGTGTGTGTGTGTGTGTGTGTGTGTGTGTGTGTGTGTGTGTGTGTGTGTGCAGCAGTCCTCTGCAGCACCGTAGCATCACACATGTTGAAGCCAGTGGTCAGTGTCAGTGTGTCACTTGGTCTGTGAGGTTGCTGTATATGATGACATGATGATGTGCTCCATCATTACTCACAGGTTCCATCATGTCTTAAACACATTTGTCTAACTCGTCTAACATCAGACAGGTCACAGGTCACAGGTCACATCCTGGAGTCACCAACTCAGCCTGGTCCATTTTCATGTAATGATGAATGAATGAATGAATGAATGAATGAATGATGACTTACCTTGTCATCTTGTTGTCATGTGCTTCTTAATGTGTTCTATATAAACAAAGGTTAGCACATGAATGTGGTGTTTGTCGTGTTTAACTCAAGACAAAGTGACCAAAAAACAACAACTATCGTGTCTAAGTCACACATAGTTGTTCGGATTTTAACCAAACTTGGTGCACTTGTTCCTCTCATGATAACAAACAAGGTCCTCCCTACTTCCATTAGCTCCGCCCACCCAGAAGTCGGCCATTTTGGAAAAACCAAAAAGACTAGTCTGTGCGTTTGAACAAACTCGTCCTAGCAGCGTCAGACTTAGCCCATGTGTTCAAGACGAGTTCATGATTCAAAGTTGTCAAAGGATTTTGTCTGCGTAAAAAAGGCGTGGCCTCAGCAATCTGACAAATTTGAGTTTAAATGGCAGGAAAACTACTTTTTTAACCAAACTGATCACACCTGTTGCTCTCATGATGAGTCATTTTTTTGTGTATATGTGGTCAGACATGTCCTCTCCGTGTCCTCTGTCCAGTCACATGCAGTATGAGGGTGAGGCGCATGAACACTCTAAAGTGTGAGTGTGACACTGTGATGGAATGGAAAGTTGTGGGTCAGGGAACTGCTAGTTGTTATCATTGCTGTTATTATTAAAGCTATTGTAGCGTCGACTCTAATCTCTATCATTTTGAATGATATAAATAGTTTTTGGAGAATCATCATCAGTGGTTTGAGCAACTTTGTGACATCCCTCTGTAGAGTGAACATAGACTGTACACACACTATGACGTGCCTGTGTAGTGTTTAGTTAGTTTAATAAATCTATCATTTAAAGCAGACAAGTGACAATCACATGACAGATAATGTCTTTAAAACACAAGGGAAGTTGGATCAAATGATTTATTTGTAGTTGTTTTTATGTCGTCAGTTTTATTCCAGAGAAAGAAAATCTGAATAAAAAACCTCATCATCTGCGCTGTAAGTCACTCTGAGTGATGAGTGTTTATCACAGCTGATTCTCACTCAGCCACAGTGAGGAAACAGTGCGATGGTGTGACTCCTAATCACTCTCTGTGTTGTGTTGTGTTGTGTTTGTTCTGTGTTCAATGCAAATGTACCTGCTCTCAGATCTGTATCATATCATCAGATATCATCAGATCGGGACAGGGTTTTGAATCTGGTTTAAATCTGTTTCTTCACGTTCAGCTGTCCTCTCACAGAGAGGCAGGACATGCACAAACATTGACCGAGTTTGTTTTAAGATGACGAGACTGAGTCTACTGAAATAACAGTTCTTAATGTCACTGTAAGGATAAGGAAAGAAGATTTACTTTGGTCTAACTGTGAGTTGAGTGCATGTTACAGCTGAAGATCCCTCACCTCACTCTTCTCTGAAACCTTCATTTAGCATCACATCTCCAAACATGTTGAGTTAGTTTGTTCACTGTGGGCTTCACTTCTGTGAAGTTACACACTCTCTGACGCTCCTGATATAAACATCACAGTTGAAATTGAAATACAGATCCAAAAAGCAATTATGTGCAAATATGACTTCATTGAAAGAAATGAAGCTGGAAGGTCAGAGGTCAGGTGGATTAAGAATGCTGTGAAATCCTGTTTTATTGGTATTGGTGCAGGGACACATGGATACCAGTTAAAAAAGAAAGAAAGAAAGAAATCAGTTGGCAGATAAATAAAACAGATGAAGACAAAGGAGGACGTGTACCATGGAGACACCCCGTCCCCACAGGTGTCACTTAATCTGTTCAGCATGCTTTCATAAGATGCACCATCAGCCGTTTCACTGACCCATTCCTTAACCCGTGGGACTTTTGCTGTGGACACTTAGTGTCTTAAAATAACTCCAGCAGCTGTTACTGCGCCCACAGAAATGATAGAACAGTGTGTTCATGATTGATTATTCACGATTCATCCTTTATACCTGGATAATTGTGCTCTGTGCACGAGACGGACCAGCACACGGTGTAACCCATGTTTCACCACAGTTTGTGTTACTGAACGACTTCTCGTGTTAAACATAAGCTCGTGTTACTCGTGTGTGACGTCATTCTACGACGCCTTCACACCATTAATGCCTGGTGACATTTGAGAAAGTAAACGGTAAATGCATCCATGTATGCATTTAGAACCCAGTCTGAGTTTAGAGCACATTTCAAACAATAAACACATTCATTCCTTTATTTATAACAACATTAGTTGAATCAAGTTTTACTTTGATCTGGGGTTAAGACACTGGGAGATTGTCCTGTCCTTCAGTCACATGGACCGAGGACACCTGAGGACTGTGCGGCTGTTGGACAGATATGGCTCCATGGACACGAGATGATGCGTTAGAAAAGCATTCAGGCATCAGGCTACGTGGTGACTCAAGGCTGAAAACATGGGAGGTTCCCGCCAGAGTTCCCTCTGAAAACAGGACGGAAAAAGTTTGACGAACCAACAAACCAAACAAGTACCTGTGTGTGAAGCCAGGAATGGTCGACTCTTTGTCATGCAGCGCTGACTTTGTGGATTAAAGAGAAGAGTTCCAGGATCCAGACCCTGAGACACAGCTGCTGTCAAACCAAAGCGTTGTTTAAATATTCAGACACATATTAAGACCCCTAACAGAGCCTTCCTCTTTTCAGTGTTTCATGTGCTGCCACATTTCTTATCTTTGTACACGCTAGTGTTGACCACATTAAGAAGCTCTTTCTTTCTTTCTTTCTTTCTTTCTAATCACTTGTGGGAATGTAACGAGCTCGTCACAGACAAATGTACATGAGGGTGAGGTGGAGAACAGGCTTCCTCTAAAATGGGCTGTATTCTTGTATGGTGCATTCTGGGGGATGTGTACATGTGTGGGAGTTTAGAAGAGCTCCTGCCACGCAGATACAAACAAGCTCACATGATTTCTGTCCATTTTACTGGGAGCACATAGAGCTGCTGTGCATCAAGACACACACACACACACACACACACACACACACACACACACACACACCGTATACTCACAGCGCTGACTGAAGGAACATCCCCTGTTTGCATGTGGGAGCTGCTGCAGTGGAGAGAAAAGCCTGTTTTACTGGATTATGTTAATGACTGAATGGAAATCATCTCTCTCTCTCTGTGTGTGTGTGTGTGTGTGTGTGTGTGTGTGTGTGTGCGTGAGTGCGTGAGTGCGTGTGTGTGTGTGTGTGTGTGTGTGTGTGCGTGCCTGCCTGTGTGTGTGTGCGTGCGTGCGTGCGTGTGTGTGTGTGTGTGTGTGTGTGTGCGTGCCTGCCTGTGTGTGTGTGTGTGTGCGTGCGTGCGTGCGTGCGTGTGTGTGTGTGTGTGTGCGTGCCTGTGTGTGTGTGTGCTGCAGTGTGTTGACAAAGCAGTTCCCAATTGAAGCAAGTCCCTGGTTACACTGTGGCGAGCTGACAGTGAGCCAGGATTTCAGCTTTGAATGTGTTTCACACACGTGTGTGTGTGTGTGTGTGTGTGTGTGTGGTGGTGGTGAAGGATACAACAAAAACAGCCGGTGGTGGAAGGTAGAAGTCATGTGACGGAGCGTGCTGTGCCTGCATTATGTGTGTGTGTGTGTGTGTGTGTGTAATGGAGAATAATACAAAGCAAGTTATTAGCCCCAAAGCTAAGTATCAGAGTTAATGCCTGCAGCAGATGTGATGCAAATGAAGTAAATAGCCGACATGAAATGAGCATATTGTACTGTAGGACAACCCCCATCACACTCAGGTGTGCTCAGATATTATATTTAGGACACTGCACCTGCTGCTTCATCCCTAACCTGAACCCAACCACAATCTCACTTAACCGGCGCTGCCTCGTTAGGACGAGGTTTGGATCTTCATGAGGACGACGACGGTCGTGACCAGGTGTTTGAGCGCTGGGGGAGTGTTGGGGAGCTGCAGCCAAGGCGAGGAAGACTCTGGACAGGTCACCAGTCCATCGCAGGGCAAACACACAGTGTTACCCTGTGTTACAGGAGTCTCCAACCCACCAATCACAAACCACCTGCCCATAGAGCGAAGAAATACACCATCACCGTATGCTTGATTTATGTTTGAAAAGCAGCAACGGTGGCTCAGAGGTAGAGCAAGTCGTCTTTCAACTTGAAGGTTGTGGATTTGATTCCCAGCTCCGCTAATTACACGCCATGTGTCCTTGAGCAAGACACTTAACCCCACAATGCTCCTGACAGCCGTGCTGAGTGGGAGTGGGAGTGACCAACGATTGACACGATAGTAAAATGACAGTTAGAGAATGGAGTGGGTGTGTATGTGATGATGTCACAGACCTGCTGTGTGTTTACATAAACGATCTTCAGTGAGTGAGACAGAGATGAGTCCATCTACACACCAAGTTCTTAGGTTTCCCCGACTCCGCCCACCATTTTCTCATCCAGACACATTTCGTCTGTTTTCATTGTAAAACATGATGATTGTTGACAGTCTCCATCTCACTAATGTTCTGCAGTGTGTGATGAGCCACGGTTTTCCAGGGTCAGAAATCAGAAAGAAGAATATCTGTGAAGTGTGTGTGTGTGTGTGTGTGTGTGTGTGTCTGTGTGTGTGTGTGTCTGTGTGTGTGTGTGTGTGTGTGTGTGTGTGTGTGTGTGTGTGTGTGTGTGTGTGTGTGTGTGTGTGTGTGTGTGTGTGTGTGTGTGTGAGATGCAACCTGATGAGGAAATGTATACTAATGTGGTGTCTGAAGGGTGCAGTGGACGAGGTCCGGGTTCTTGTTGGGCGGGGCTCTGTGGTGCTTCTTCTTTACCACTTTTACGTGTCAACTATGCCTTGTTGTCATAGCTCTCTGTATTGTATCACCACATGACGACCACAGGGGGCGCTGACATAGTCACAGAGACAAACAACCGTCCACACTCACACTTACGGTCAATTCAGAGTATCACACACACACACACACACACTACACACACTAGCACTTACTGTACCATCGACCTTCTCATCACTGCTTGTATCAAGTGCTTGTGAAAGTTCCTGAAACGTTTAAATCCGGCCAAAGTGAAACGAGCTGCTGTGACGTGAGGTCGCAAACATTGAAACGTGATGTATTTCAAATACACGTCACAATGCACACACTCCAGTATCTTTCATGTTAAAGTATCTGCAGCATCCATCTCTATCAGTTTGTCTATTTTTGTTCTCATGCTGTCTTTCACCCACTCATCTCTAACCACTTAAGTGTTTAACCCTTTAACTCATCACGATTCACCAAAATCTTGACCCTAAACTTAATTAGATCTCCAGAAATGAGGTTGGTTACCAGGTTTGAGTCTGCATGAGGACGACTGCTACTGATGAGGTCAGTGTTTATGAGACACACACACACACACACACACACACGGGTCAGCCATGATGCTTTTGAATAAGCAGAGGAAGCTTATCTTCATGTTGCCTTGGAAACATAGAGAGGAAATGTTTCATATGTCCTTGGAACATCTAACGTGTCTCGCTCACTCGCTCTCTGTGTGTGAACTCTTCAGGTCCTTTTCTGGCATAAACGCTGACCTTGTCAGGACCAGTATCCCTAATGAGGCAGGAAGGGGTTAAGTTCAGTAAGATTTGAGTTGCTGGTTGAGAATCAACTTCCTTTCAGCTGGTTTTTAATGCTGTGTAATATAATGATTATGGGATGTGCAAAACAGTGTTTTTTTTTAATGTGTATCATAATTAACTGCTGAAAAATCATTCATTCACTGTCTGATTTTTACACATTCATATGTTGATTCATTCATGTGTGCGTGTGTGTCACATCGCGCTCTGTGTTGAGGAAAGGCTGAAGTGAACCTTGGGAATGAGCCCACACACATCCATGTCCCGAGGTTTCACTGAAGGACTCGTCATCATTTAGTGAACAACACTTACTAACGTGTAACTTACTCAGTGTGCAGCATGGGAATAAAGACATGGGTAAATAGGGCGTGAAGTCACAGAGAAAAGGTGCTTTCAGGGTTCAATCACGTTATTTCTCATTATAATTTCTCTCAGTGACTCGGTTTCTATTGGACTTTGCTAAACTGTGTGGTTTAAGCTTGTCATGTAGTTTTTGGTTTAGTTCCATGTCTCTGTAATTTCCTTGCTCTCTGTCTCTGCTTCCTGCTTTACTCTGTCGTGTCTCGTGTCTTCGTCCTTGTATCCTGATGCTGTGATGTGACTGCATGTCTCACCCTCATGTGTCTCACCCTCTCAGTGTATTTCCTCTGCGCCCCTCGTTGGTTATAACGTACAGATAATCTTCTCTAAAGCTGCACGTCGTCACTCACAGATGTTTACGTTGTCATTACTAAAACGAAAGATATTTTATATGTATTTTATTTTATAGGAATTGCTACTAAAGTGTAGTAGAGTTTTATTTGATATTTTTTGTTAAATAGTTGAATATGTATAATCAGTATTAAATCATTAAACACTAAGTGAAGACACTTTTCAGTAAAGACACCAGAAGACGATAATGATGTTCACATCCATTTATTTAAAGATAAAGTCCATATTGAAATAACTGAAAACTCAGCTTTATTTAGATTATCCTTAAAACAACTTTTACTGGTGTTGTGTTATTATGCACAAATGTGTCAGTGAATACGACAACAATAAAAATACAAACTTTGTAACAGTACTGACACGTCACTTCACTTCCTGTAATGCACTGCAATTTCAAATGAACATTAAAGTGCTTTTATTTATGAAGTAAAAGTGAGACGTGTTGTTGTCTTTGCTCATCACTGTCAGGTCATGTGACAAACGCAGCTCTCGTGAACTCTATGTAAGATTATCAATAAAACTGCTATGACGCAGTAAAGTGAGCCGTGTGATTATGACTATAAAACAACATGTGCAGGGAATCACAAAGGCTTTACATGCTCATAATACCAGTTACTTTTCTCATAAAGTCACTTTTAATTGTACACACAGATGCTAACATGCTACTAAGAAACATCAGGGTGAAGATTCTGACCTTAGAGAAAGCTTGACCTCCAGTGACCACAGATGAGCGGGTGGACGCTGTCGTCAGGCTGCAGCCTGTGAATGTCCTTGACTCTGTCCTCCACATGTCACACTTAACTGCCGCTCATTACAGAGGCTGTAATTCTGCCACACTGACACATAAAACAAATGGATGCAGTTGTTAGGGGTCGATGATGGTCTGTGTGAACTCAAAGCATTCCTACAACCACTCACTTCGTCATGTCTACGTCATGTCTACGTTTCTTTTACCTCGGACAGCAAACCAGACCCTATCTGGAGGTTTTTCACGAGTTTACAGTACATACAGTATATACAGTACATACAGTACATACAGTACATACAGTACATACAGTACATACATATATATCCTGTTTATACGGTTAATCTGCCACCACTCAGCAGTCGTCAGGATTAGTAGTGTCACCTCCCAAAAGATGAAAGGCCCGTGGCTGAACCAGGATCTGAACTGGTGACCTCCTTGCTGTGAGGCAACAATGCTCGCCACTTTACCACTGTTTGCTTCACCTGCATATCAATGTAAACTTCCTTTAGGGCTGAACTCTAAAATGTCTTTGTAATACTCCACAAGTCCAACATTTACTTCAAGATTTAGCCTCATGTTGAACTCAGGTGTGTTCCTTGGCAAACCTCAAGTTCTCCCACAATCCCACAGTTATGCTTGAAATACTCCAGTTTGAGGCGGAGTTTACTGTGTGATCTACATACAGTATATTACTGCGCCGTCATCATGACTCTCTCTCTCTCTCTCTCTCTCTCTCTGTCTCTCTCTCTCTCTCTCTCTCTCTCTCTGTCTCTCTCTCTGTCTGTCACTGCAACATGCAAACACTGATCCTGATCATTAAACGACACACACACACACATATGCAAAGCCATGATGTCCAAGGATCCCATACCTCCGTCCTATAATCAGATCTATCAGCTGACATTTCAGGAGGTCTCTAATCAAAGCTGAACTTCATCACATGTCATTCAGTTTCTAACCTGGGACAAGAAAGACTTTGGAGTGCAGTGTTTTGGTTGGAGAAGCTGAATGAAGATAAAAGCAGTCAATCTGTCTGTTGTTCATTAGAGATCGGGAATTTCAACTCTCCTCTTACACGACACACAGCAGGGCACAGGAGCAGTGGTCAGCTCTTATCTAATTACATTCTGCCAACTGCCTTCCACTAAAGATTTAGTGAAGACTACAACTCCACTGATGAAGTCTACGGGAAAATGAGCTTATACTTCTCACTTAGTTCATAATGTCTGTAAATAATTTCCCTGTCAAGTTCACGTTCTCAATCACGAGGGAAAACTGTTAGGAACGTTGTAAATGTGTTATATTTGCACACAGTAATCATGAGACACACTAAACAGAAGCTGTTTGGATTTCATGCACACCATCGTTTTAGCTTGTTACTGGTAACCAAGGCTTGTTCTCGGATGCAAAACACTGCAAATATGAGTGGACACCAGTGTGACTGACGGCTGGTATCATCCAATAGGAGACGGGTTTCAGTGACGTCACGTCACGTCGGTGAACTTCCATTCGCAAAAGCATCAACAAATTGTGAAACGTGAGGCTTTAAAATGGGAATTCAGACTCTTATGGTTGACGTCACGAGCCATCCTGGAACAAAGGCGGCTTCCAGGAAAGTACAAGGTGTGGAGCTCTCTTCTTCTTCTTCTTGATGGCATGGAGACATGGCATGTCTCCATTTTGTGGGTTTGGTGGGTGCACAGGTCAATGAAGGCCAATCCCAGCCCAGAATACTCTCATGTCAGAGAGGATGTAGAGCCCTGAGGTGCAGGCACAAAGTCTTTCTTGGCAGACTTGTGCTGCTGCCTCTGGTCTCACTGAGGACTGCTTCAGTCCACTTCAGTTCACCAAAAAGATACTTTTTTTGCCAATCTTGTGGATGGGATTCTGGTCACATGGCCAGTCCATCTAAGCTGTGCCTTTGCCAGCAGGGTGGGGTCTCCTCAGGCAGCTCAGGGGGAGGTGCTTCAGCGTCCTGGCATGGCGCTGTTGGACTGTCCAGGTCTCACACCCGTACAGAAGGGTTAGACCTTCAGTTTTGTCTCCTGATGAGTCACGCAGGCGTCCACAGCTGCACTCTCTGCTGAAGATCCTGTACGTGCACAAAGATGTCTGAAAACTTCCATCCACACGTGGCTTGGGTGACACATTTCTAATTAACATTTTTTATGCTGTTTTCTTACTTCACAACTTCCTGTTTTTGTGTGGCACTTCCAAACGTGTTTGTTTGTTTGTTTGCTTTGTAAACAGTGTGGAAATGTAATATTACACTGACGTGTGACGACATGACGAAGTGACCTCAGGATGTTCTTGTAATTATTCAGTGCCCGACAAATTATTGAATTAAATGAAACAATGAATTCATGAATAAAAGTTCGCTGTTACTCGGGACACCAGCGCTAACGACACTTATTCATAATAAGCTGTGGTTTTAACAGCGTTTCATAGCTTAGACATTAGAGTGATGTTCTGTAGGTTTATTTTCAGAAGCTTCTTCAAATGCAAGCTTTTCAGTCACAGGGCGTTTCCTTGTTCCTCGGTGGAGGTCAAAGTTCGCAGCGCACTTGTTTACGTCCGATGATCAAAGCGCCGCATTTCCATTGAAGCTTTTATGTAATGAACCAACTGTGATGCTAACGCTCACCGCGATGCCTGTTTTTCTAGAAGCAACGTTGTCTTTGAAAGTTGTTGTCCTGAGAATCTGACTGAGGCCAAAGTAATGGCAGATACTACTCACATCTACTTACATGTTCAGTATTAATATTAAGTATTATTACATTTGAAAGTTGAAAGATGAAATGAATAAATGAATAAGAGGAAGCCATCAGAGTGCACAAACCTTCCACCAAGCTCACTCACTTTTCTCCTTTATCTCACAAGGTTAAAGATGTTTGATTGTGTTTGGGATGGTAAGTGGCTAGCATTGCTGCCTCACAGCAAGAAGGTCACCGGTTTGAATCATAGAGGGCCTTCCTCCAGCCCCCAGTGACCTTCACGTAGAGGATAAAGTGACAGAAAATGAGTGAGTGAGTGAGTGTGAGAGTGAATCAAGTTCCAGATCATTTCTGTTTTGGTCCATAACTCAGATCCTCTGAATATTTCATGCGAGTCTGTTCTTTGGTGTTGGAGTTGTTCTGCTCACAAGCAGACAAATGAGGCTCAAACACCAGCTCCCTGGCAGAGTAACGCAAGAACAAAGAGCCAAATGAAAATCTGGCTCTGGAGTCCGGAATGAGCAGGTCTTTCAGTCAGTCCTGCACTGCTACTGTGTGTGTGTGTGTGTGTGTGTGTGTGTGTGTGTGTGTGTGCTCATCCTGTCTCTGTGGTGTTACTTTGGTCACGCCCTGCTCCACATCATCCTAAACCATCTGTCAAGTACATGACCAGGACACTCAAACATCTGGCCGGAACTTGCCCTTTCTACATCCCATCATGCTGCGTCTCATCCTCTCCCTCCCTTTCTGTGTCACTGCAACATCAAATGTTTGTGAAGAAGATGGAACTCTCTCTCTCTTACTGTTTGTTACCTCTGACCTGGTTGAGCTTAGAGAATGTGCAGACCCCTGTATGGATCCAATCTCTTAATTGGAGCTGCCATGCTGTTACTTCCTCATTATGTCGCTTCAAACTCTCATAAAAGACTCGCAGGACTCACTGTGATTGTGAGACTTGGTGTTTAATCCGTATTCTACTGTCATTTTACATTCTAACATTATATTTTGGAATGTTTGTCTGTACAACTGTGTCTAAGTAAACATAGGATTCTGTATTCAGTCGTCCGATAAGGCAACGATGCACACGGTCTCTGTTATTATTCGACACAATGGAGCGTAAATCTGCTCTTTAGACATGACCTTATCATGCATCATGTGATCGACCTGCATCTCAATGTAAATGTCTTTCAGGGCG
This sequence comes from Solea solea, assembly GCF_958295425.1. Classification (NCBI taxonomy): domain Eukaryota; kingdom Metazoa; phylum Chordata; class Actinopteri; order Pleuronectiformes; family Soleidae; genus Solea; species Solea solea. The sequence continues at coordinate 25,709,748 of NC_081149.1, forward strand.
GGGTCACAGCATGACAGAACGTCCCGATAGGACCCCCATGGCCCCACCCCGAGTCTGTTGGCATGACTTTATAGCTTATTTGTTAAAGCTGCAGTAGGTAAGCTTCTGGGAAAAATAGATAACCCCTAAACCACGTTTTCAGGTGTAAACAGTTTATGTGTATCCAGTAATGTTGTTGGTCCAGGTGCAAATCTTCTCAGTTTGGTTTAAAGTATTGAAATGATACATAAACATCAGTGTACTGCCTCCCTCTGCTCAAAGACCAGCTACTGCATCAACATGTTGCCATTGCTTTTCTTAGTCTCCTCTTTTGTCACCACGTTCCCTCACTCAGCTCTCAGCCCACTTCTCAGCATTAGGTGGAGTTAGCCTCACAAGACGGGGTTTAGTTCAAAGAGTGAGGGGAAGGAATTACAAGCAGTTGACAATGATTCAGTGTGGAGCGCCGCGTCCGGCACTTAAAGGGGAGAGAAACACCTGCACGGTGCTGCTAACGTCTGAAAAGGTGTTTACAGCATTTTGGTATTTGGAATTCTGCGCCATGACAGGAAATGAGACACATCCAGACTGCAGCTGCACATGAGAGGAGACAGGACTTTCTGTTTCTTTTTCTTCACCTTAACATCGAGGATTTTGATCCTAATACAATATCATGGATGAATAAATCAAACATTAAAAAGTCAGCGAGACTTCTCGTTAACGCCGTCGCTGTCGACTGCAGCGGTGATTTCTCTGCTCACTGTTGCCTTCTGACTTCCTTTGATCCAGCTGACAAACAGAGTCACTTTGTTCTTTTGAAATTCTTATTCTCAGTCTCTGTCATATTTCACATTTCTCGCCGAGATCGGGTGAGATACATATATTTTATGAACATGAGACCAGGCGCACAGTGATGTCTGCACCTGAAGAATCAGCCTCTGCGTTCACCTGTAGACTCTCCTACTACTGTAGACTCTCCTACTACTGTAGACTCTCCTAATACTGTAGACTCTCCTACGACTGTAGACTCTCCTACGACTGTAGACTCTCCTATGACTGTAGACTCTCCTACTACTGTCGACTCTCCTACGACTGTAGACTCTCCTACGACTGTAGACTCTCCTACTACTGTAGACTCTCCTACGACTGTAGACTCTCCTACTACTGTCGACTCTCCTACTACTGTAGACTCTCCTACTACTGTCGACTCTCCTACTACTGTCGACTCTCCTACTACTGTCGACTCTCCTACTACTGTCGACTCTCCTACGACTGTAGACTCTCCTACTACTGTAGACTCTCCTACTACTGTAGACTCTCCTATGACTGTAGACTCTCCTACTACTGTCGACTCTCCTACTACTGTAGACTCTCCTACTACTGTCGACTCTCCTACTACTGTCGACTCTCCTACTACTGTCGACTCTCCTACGACTGTAGACTCTCCTACTACTGTAGACTCTCCTACGACTGTAGACTCTCCTATGACTGTAGACTCTCCTACTACTGTCGACTCTCCTACTACTGTAGACTCTCCTACTACTGTAGACTCTCCTACTACTGTCGACTCTCCTACGACTGTAGACTCTCCTACTACTGTCGACTCTCCTACTACTGTAGACTCTCCTACGACTGTAGACTCTCCTACTACTGTAGACTCTCCTACTACTGTAGAGTAGTGTTAGCAGAGCAGCAGCTCTCTCTCTGAACTGCCCTGTGATTGGTCCAAGCCTCTTCTGATGCTGCAGATTTAGTAATGAGGCTGTAAAATGATGCTGAAAGGTTCTTATATAATTATTGATCAGCTGGTGTCCTAACAAGAACAGCTGTATGTGTGTACTCTTATTTTACTAATAGATTCTGTTCTAGGGACATGTTAGTGGGGAGGAGATATGAATGGAACTGATCAATGTACAAGTGATCAAGTCTATTTAATGAAAAAATGAGAGACAGAGACATAGAGAGAGAGCGAGAGACAGAGAGACAGAGAGACAGAGAGACAGACAGAGAGAGACAGAGACACAGAGAGAGAGACAGAGAGCATACATGGTGAACACTTCCTTCTTCTTCCACACCTCCACACCACTGACCAATCACTGCACGCCGTGGGCAGGACTGTCAAATTTGGAAAGTTCCAAAAACTGACAGACACAGCGCGGGTGTCTGGTGTAATGTGACGATTCTGTGGTGAACAAAGGTTTTTCTTTTTCTTCTTTTTAATGAAACAAGATACAAAACCAAGGGAATACACCAGTGTCCAAATGGAGGAGTAGTGCAGGACTGCGAGGGAGGAAAGAAGAGGAGAAGAAGAGAGTTTTGGGAAAGCTGCTGCTTTCATTCACAGTGGCACCTCCTCCCTCCTCTTCCTCCTTTGGCTCATTCCCCCACTACACACACACACACACACACACACACACACACACACAAAGCCATCCATAATTGATGCTAGCTGTAGATAGACACTGGAGGGCTGGACTTTGTAGTGCAGCTGGATGTGCATGGAGGAAGGCAGAGGCGAGATGGTAGAGCAGGTACCTCTGAGAATACACACCGTCTTTCCTCTCCCTCTCTCTCTCTCTCTCTCTCTCTCTGTGTCTCTGTGTCTCTCTCTCTGTCTCTCTCTCTCTGTCTCTCTGTCTCTCTCTCTGTGTCTCGCTCTCTCTTTTATTGTCACTTCTGCACTTGCTCTCTTGGTCCACTCTATTTGTGCTGTGACTGCAGAATGCCGCGTGTCCCTTTTTATGGGTTGTGTGTGATTATGCGTGCCTGTGTGTGTGTGTGTGTGTGTGTGTGTGTGTGTGTACAGTATATGTTAAGTATGTGTGCTTTGAAGGGTTTGCACGCTCTGTTAATGTGGATGTTGGTTCGCGTGTGTGTGTGTGTGTGTGTGTGTGTGTGTGTGTGTGTGTGTGCGCCTCGTTCTTTCTTCCTTCCACATTCTTCTCATATTCTCACATATATATTCACGTGTATAGCAGCGCGAGCAGTCGATGAATTCAAGCGTTAGAGACACAGAGAGAGGGAGAGAGATGTTGGCAGTGAAAGCAAGAAAACCTGCAGGTTGGAATATGTCTGTTGTGTTTGTTCAGCAGTGAGAGGAAAGAGGAACAGAGATACACATTTATTTATTCACCCCCATTTTTGTGTCTGTTTTAATCCTCAGATGCATGTTGTTTATGTCAACACACCCAAGTTATGTTGCTGTAATCACTCCCACTGTTCATGTTAAAACTCCACTGTAATATATGTATATGTATATATATATATGTATATATATATATACATATATACAACATTTCATTCACTTGAATTAGAAATTCACACTGTCATATGTCTTTGCTGCCTTTGTTATGATAGGCAGCGGTAAATCCTGAACACTGTATTGGTTTGATGTCGCTCTTGATGCATTTATCAGTGCAATTAAGACAGTGTTCTGGCTTTTCTGTCTGTCTCTAGAAATAGAGGTACGAAATATTCATACAATAATATAATAATATTGGTTGGTTTTTGCTGTTTACCCATCACTGCTTGTCTGTGTTCATTTCCACTTGTGGCTACAACAGGGTGCTGATTTTCTGGGTCTCATATAATTCATTAGTGTTTTTTTCCCACATACGTAGACACTGTCACGCTTCACGTCCGTCTGTAATGTGCAGCTTCATTTTTATAGCACATACTTTTAAACTACAGTTCCAAAATGTTGTTCAGTTTACATCAAAACAAAGATATTCAAAGTTTGTGTAATGTATATTAAGTGATATGTGTAAGTTGAGCAGCCTTTGACTCTTGATTGCGTTTCATTTCCAACCACTAAAGTTTATATAAAGGATAACAAACTATCGTGACCCAAATCACTATCACAAATGTAGTGACTAACTTAAAGCCATATCTGTAACAGCTGGTAAATGTATCATTTCCAAGAGATGTTTAGTAAACTAAATGAAACTTGGCCCCATTTGTTTGGGGACCCAAAACAAATCTCCTGCGACCCATTTGTCGCTCCTGACCCAGACTTTGGGAACCACTGATGTAAATGATATTCATTGCCACTAGATGTCATTCTAATTTCACCTGCAACTAATTCCTCGTAACATAAATGTCCTCTGCTCATATCCATCGCAGTAAGAACTAGGGATGCGTGATGCGATACACACTATCTGTATCATACATAGTAAGCTCATGTTTTGGGCTGTTTATTTCTTCTTTATGACAGAAGAATAGTTGTTACACAGTTGGAGAATTATGTCTTTGAAATGGCACAAATGTGTTGTTACCAGCTTCATCGTTTAAAAGGTCTAAAATGACTGTATCAGTGGACGTATGCAAGCTACCCAACATTACAACATTACAACATTACAACGTTCCACAGTACGTGTTGACTTGTGCTTCAGTGATTTCTTGTTTTGCTAGAAGTCAAAGTCATTGACTGATACTCATACCTGTGCAATCCACTGCCCACAGGACACAAGAACAGAGGGATGGGGTGGACTGAACGTGAGATTAAGTACATGTTAGTAGCCCAAGGCTAATGAAAGTCTGATTGTAGACACATGCAGACGGATATTTGACAATATCTCCATACAGATAGTTATTAAATGTCTCGACTGAATACAAACATTTTGTGTAAGAGACCTTTCATAAGGCTGCTGCTCTGATGTAGGAGTGATTCAAGGTCCTACGTCTCTCCGTCAAGTTTCTCTTTCACAATATTGAGTAACTCTGTAGATTAGTGAGCAAAACTTAGAGTGAGCTTGACTATTATTTTTACCCAGATATCAAACCAGTAAACTACATCACTTCAATTCAACTAAAATCAATTCAATCCTGATTCTTTTTATTTTGATGTTATTTTATTTAAACAATAAACATTCATCAACAAATGTCATTTTTACATACATATTGGTACAACAAGTGGTCTGTATACATTATCCACTTTGTCCAATATTTCATCGTCATTAGCCTGTTGTTGGAGTTGTCACCATTTATGAGTTCAATCATTTTAAGTAAATATTTATCTTTGACTATCACAATGTCCAGTATTTTTCTGAGCTATAAAACACAAAAATGAATAATCCATACATTACATTTAACATTTAAGCATTTAGCAAACACTTTTATCCAAAGCGACTTACAGGAGAGGAGTAAGCTACAGACCAGAAATCTTAGAAAGAACTCCACTCGACAGGAACAGTGGACTGATGGAGGGTGACAGTGCCAAGGTGGAGGTAGGGGAAGTGCTAGGACAGAAGATGTTCTTGGAGGAGCTGGGTTTTCAAGAGCTTCTTGAGCTCAGTAGATCATTCCACATGAAAAGTCTGGATTGTCTTGTGTGGAGTGTTGGCGACGCTAGACGTCAAACGGAGCAGTCGAGGGCTAACGTAAGCCTTTAAGGAGGTAACCATTTAAGTAGGTGGGAGCAAACCCATGAAGCTCTTTGTAGGCTAGCATCAGTGATTTCATGTGGGCAGCTAACGGCAGCTAACGGCAGCTAAGGGCAGCATAGGGCAGCTTAGTGAACAGAGGGGTGACATGTGCCCTTTTAGGCAGATTGAAGACCAGGCACGCCGCCGCGTTCTGGACCATCTGTAGTGGTTTCACAGCACAGGTCGGAGGCCTGTTAGCAGGGCGTTACAGTAGCCGAGGCGGGCGGGAGATGATGATGCTGAGTTAGGTACGCTCTGATTTTTCTTATACTGAATAGTGCAAAGCGACATGAGCGGGCGACAGCAGCGACATGAGCGGGCGACAGCAGCGACATGATCTGTGAAGGTCAACTGGTCCTCAGTCATGACGCCAGATACAGGGAGTCGATATTAATGCAGATGTTACGATGTATTGTTGGCTTGGCTGGGAAGACCAGCAGTTCGGTTCTGGAGAGGTTTAGCTGGAGGTGATGGTCCTATAATCCAACTCCATTATTATAGTATAGATTTCATACGTTGCCAAAGCAGGTCCCTCCAGCAAACTTCCATTATGGGGCTTTTCCATTGTATGTAGAGGAGACACAACAGTAAGAGATGGATATAAGTGGTTAAACCTGACGATGCATTCACACTTAGATTCACTCACAGTCAGCATGTGATCACATCACTTACAATGGATGATAATACCAAGTGTGAACGGGGTCACATGGTGTGACCTCCACTGCATGGTGGTAAGTGGTTCTATAGTGGGGCAGTTATCACGTCTGCTTTACACACAGAAGGTCGGCTAGTGCACAAGTGGAATGGGACCTGGCTTGTTACTGCAGGGTTGAGAGACATTTGCT
>NC_081149.1:25718494-25748494 GCF_958295425.1 Solea solea
AGAGGCAAACAAACGCTGTCGTACTTAGCGTCTTACCCTTGGGAATGTTAAGTTGGGTAATAGAATGTGTGGATTCCACCTTCAGGGAAGATGTGTTGATGTTTAAAGAAAGCATCTCTGTGTTTGTTCAGGGTAACCAGGACACACCGGCACCACCGGACCCATCCATGGCCCAGGCATACCAATCAGCCCAGTTTGCCCCTACTCCCCAGAACGGCATTCCAGCTGAGTTCACAGCTTCACACCCCCATCCACATCCCCACGCCCATCCACATCCACACCAGCACTCGGCAGCACCACAGGACTACACTGGAGTCCAGGCCTCTGTCAGTGAACATCCACTCAACATGTACCAGTCCTCGCAGAGCCACAGTGAACCAGGCGGCTCAGACTCCGGCAGTCAGATAGTCACCGGCACAGCCACAGTAAGGCATTATGGGAAAAGCTATTGCTTACTGTACTGTATTTTCTTCAGTTTTCTGTCCCTCCCTCCCAATATAACAGTAACTGCATATGTAGATGGATACTTGATACTTGCAGTTTTATTAGCTGATGACCAATATTCTTCAACCTCAATCCCCTTCTCGTAGCCCCCTCTTCTGATGCTCGATGCCTGTTTTTGAGAAATGCCAAGCAGTGGGCTGAGAGCCAAGTGTGGAGCTGCGCAGGGGGCGTGGTCTAGTAGCGAAATCTGACTGAGTTGTAGAAAGGCGACAGATCAGGCATTTTTTAAGGGTGGAGGAATCTGGGACAGTGGGCCTTGTGCTGATTGGACAGCACTAACCCTGTACAGTCAAACACGAGTGGACTAAGAAAGCGATAAGCAAAGTGTGAATGGAGTCGCTGGTGTTTGACCAGAGAGGCAGTAGATGTCCTGGGTTTTATCACAACAACAGAACTGTGAAGATTTGCACCTGGATCAGCAAATAACATTATACACACTGGTTTACACCAAAGTGGTATGTGGTGTCTGTTTTGAGGAATATGCCTAAATAAAATCGATAGAGTATAACCAATAGTAATCAAACTTTGAGATTAGGATGAAAAGAGTCTGTTGTTACTCTACACTCAGACTTAGAACCCAAAGCCTAGAAGCCAACAAGGTAGACTGATGGTTCAATCTTCAATGTGCAATATAAATGTAAAATGTGATGGTACCACGAGCATAATAAGAGACAGTGATGTCATCAGTGGGTCGATTTTCACCTCACAAAAACTTCAAATTGATGCATGCAAGAGGGGAACATCAAACACAGCAAGTTATTTTGGACTTTTCAACAAGAGGATGAAGGACGGGATTATGACACACGGAGTGTGTGTCGTACAAACACAGGGAACATGAAGGCACGCGAGAGATAACGTGTCAGAGCTAACGCAGTGACATGAGATTTGCAATGCGCTGTATTAGAACAATAAAATCAAGGCTCATCTAACACGCCACCATCCAGAAAACATGTTCACTGAGGACAGGGTTGCCACCTTCTCTGCAGAAAAAGTCACATTTAACAGTGTAACAATTCAAATAATACACAACATAATGTGTAAATGCAAAGCCTTAGGTTAAATACATTTATATTAAATATTAAAGTGTAAGTGTATGATAACTATTCCATTTCTTCAAATGGGCACTATAGTTTGATAATGCATTAAATCAGTGCTTATGCATTGATTTGTTGGTGTATGCACATGACACCGAACATCACAACATTGCCTAATGTTTCTATAGAGGCCATTTTAGGCATCTCATTTGGAAAGGAAATCAGACCCCAGTAGTAATTCATTATTTCATAATTAAATAATGAATTGCATAATTATCATGTAATTCATTATTTGCCAACAAATGGGCAGCTTCAAATTAAATCTAATGTAATCGATCAGAAAATCATTGAGGAGATTCCAAAGATCAGAACTGTGGCATTTTTGTCTGGTTCTTTTTGTTCACTCTAACACAGCAGGAACGTTGTTCTCCTGAAACATGCAGAACCAGGTTCTGCCAGAACCAGCATCTGCCTCCACCGGTGGGGGTGAAAGGAAACATGGGAGACAGAGGAGAGGAGGGGGGAGAGGGAGATGAGGTAGAGACAGGAGCAGATACACTACAACTGTATCAAGTTACAAGATTATTCAGGACAGTTCACAGAGTCAGTGATGACATGTTTATACAACTATGATGTCATAAATATAAGCAGCAGCAGAGACTGTTGATAAATATTATACTGATATCCACTTTTAATTATAACATAATAATAATGGTGATGATATGTATGATAATAATAATGATCATATTACATTACATTACATTTCATTTAGCAGACACTTTTATCCGATGCAACTTGCAATGGGTTAGGGTTAGTGCTATATTGAATTTGTCGTTTTTGGAAGTCATTACAGCATTGAATGGTTAAAACGTGATGAATGTGAAGTATAAAAAGCTGTTGTGTATAATAATAATAATAATAATGATAATAATAATAAATGAAAGCCTTAGCAGGCTGTGCAGCAACCTACACAATCAATACTCTCCACCCTTTCCTAGCTGCGCTCTTGTTTTCCCAGGCAACTTTATTTTTTGATGCTTTTTGAGGATGTGAACAGGAAGTCATCCATCCATCCATCCATCCATCCAGCCATCATCCATCCATCCATCTTCTACTGCTTTATCGTCCACATGAGGGTCGTGGGGGGCACTGGTGCCAATACCAGCTGACATACACCAAACAGCCATTCATTGTCATACTCACACTCTAGAATGTCTAGTGTTCCTCATGTTCTGCATGTTTTTGAACAGTGGGATTAAACCAGAGAAGCTAGAGAGAACCCCTCCACACACAAAGGCCCAGGCCGGGATGTAACCTTCTTGCTGTGAGGCAATAGTGCTAGCCACATGTTCCACTGTGGCCCAACTACAGCTTTTCATTCGATTATCCTGAAGTCTGAAGTCCCATTTTACCACTTAGTCCGACACCCCTCTGTTTTACGTGTTCTTGTAAGGTGTCTGGATTGTTGTTAGGGTAGAGAGGTCGTGTGAAGAAGAAGAAGAAGAAGAAGAAGAAGCATTAGCGTTTTCACACTAACAAATGTGATCATTATTATTATTATTATTATTATTATTGTACAGACTGAGCTAGTTTCAGGGTTGAGAGAGAGAAAGCTATTGTGCTTATTCTTTCTCTGAGTTTCTAACTTTCTCTGTCTATCATAGGTGTGTAGCTATGCTTGGGGCGTGTGAGAGCAAAGTTGTCTTTCCGACGGGAGCTTCTTTGAAAGGGCGTCCCATTTAGTTGGTGTACATTTGAACAACTACTCACTGCAATACAGTTTCAACCTAGACCTATATATACATATATATACATATATAGGTATATATGTATATATACATATACATATACATATTTATAAATATATATGTATATCAGACTGCAGTTCCCCTGCAAGCACCCCAACCCCAGTGTTTATATAAGGTCTGTTGTCACAGTTGAAAACTGAAAGCTCTTTCTGAGTATCAATGGTTCTCAATCGTACTTTCACATTTCTTCCACTTCTTTAATCTTTCAATACACCAGTAATCTGCTTCACATGAAACGCAGCCTTGTTTATGAGCTGAGTGTTGATATTTTTGTTGTAACTCTCCAAGTCGTTCGACCAGAGGAAAGACTGAGGCATGAAAGCATGTTGGCAGAGAGATGAAGGCGTGATGTACATCTGGAAGTGTCATCAGCTCTGCTGCTCAGAACATCATCAAACCTTCCCCTCACTACTTTAATTTAACTACTTTCCTCATTTTCTCAGCCACGTGTCTCTCTGCATCTGGGATGCTGAGCTTCACTCACTTCAATATGCTTCAGCTGTGTGTGCCAGCAGTCAATTTCAGCTCCATAATATCACAGAAGGTTCTGACGTCAACTGTCATTGAATATTTCAATGCATTTATTTACCAGGTGGAATGAATTTAGTGCTATGGGTATACAGTATATATATATATATATATATATACGTATATACACCTGAAGGAACGCTTTCAAGCACCAAAGTCACAAAACAACACATTTGAAGTTAGTGATGGAGGCAGCAGTGGAGTGAAGACGTGGTTCACAAACAAACCCCAGGGTTCAGGTGTGTGCACCATGTAATCAGCTTCAGGTCAGCACCAGCTGACAAAGTGACACCATTATCATCAACGTTAACGTTAACGTTAACACTAATAGAGTGGTGTGAATAGGCCGAGCTAAGTCAGCTGCACACTTATCACAGGAGGCCAATAATAAATCTGGTCAAACGTCCTCAGCTGCACTCTCATCACATACCCTGGTATCTACAGTCCAACAGTACCACCAGAGGAAGCTCACGTAACACTAGTGGTACACATACCACAGTTTGAGAAACATGAGGTAAGACAAAGGCTATACAGCTACTCTTGTCTCTCATGGTTGTTAATGAGAGGTGTTAGACAGCCAGCCTTTTCATTACAGTGAATGAACCTGAGTTCAGACCTCAGTTCACACATGAGTCCAGATGTTTGCTTGTGTATGTGGACGCTGACGAGGAGCTCTGTACACATGTGTTTGTATGTGCGCTCCTCTCTCCATGTGTCCACATTATATTACACTCACATGTTACACTCTGCTGGACACATGCTGGCACACGCACGCACATACACACACGCACATACACACACACGCACACACACGCACACACACAGGATACAGTGGAGTGTTGACTGTCACATGTGTAACAGCTATTGATCTCACTCACACTGGGAGCTAAAGGACAAACACTGACTGCTGCTGTGACCCCGTGTGTGTGTGTGTGTGTGTGTGTGTGTGTGTGTGTTTGATTAGACTCTGATAATGTTAGTCACAGTCTCACAGCTGTGTTCTGCTCTCTTTTTAAACTGCTCTCTTTTTAAACTGCCCTTTCATCAATCACCAGCCCTCAGTATCAGTATCAGTATCAGTATCAGTAGCCTCTGAAGGACTCTGAGACATTGTGACATCAGTCCACACATGTTATAGAGAGCTGCATTATTCTGTCACGGCCCAGTTTCTCCCAGTTTCTCCCAGTTTATCCCAGTTTATCAGTTTACTAGTTTGTCATTTTAATACCGGGTAAAATCTGATTGATATAAAATAAGACTGGAAAGATGATCTGTCCAATGCATTATTATGGTCTGGAATAATCATGACGTTCACCCATTCTCGCCAGAGTGTAGTGTTTGTTTCTAGTGTCTCCAGTTTTTATTTTGATTATAAAACAATATTTATAAGGCAGATGATCTATGAACTTCTTATTAACAGTGTCATAACAGGAGCGGCGTGTGCTTGAAGTTTAAATCATTGTTGGACATAATCTAAATATACAAGTTGTCCAGTTTTTATCCATGTTGATAAAAGCTGATCTTTGCATGGAAACGAGTGTACGTCCTCTTTTCTGCTGTATGAACGTTTGATAAATGAATTTACTGCTCTGAAATCTGTGTGTGTGTGTGTGTGTGTGTGTGTGTGTGTGTGTGTGTGTGTGTGTGTGTGTGTGTGTGTGTGTGGAGTATACTTTGTTCCTCTGTCCCCTCTCTCACCGAGCTGTAGCCGTGTGAAGCTGCAGTTTCACTTGCAGACGTCAAACCCACTGACTTCAGTTGTGGTCCTGCAGCACTGCTGAACACAATGTCTCCCAGGATAAATGGGATAAATTTGGCTCCATCGTGACCCACTTTTTGAGAAACACTGTTGCCGACGCCTGCTGCGTCTTCACAAAGTGCTTTGCCGACTGTAATACTGTCCTGAGTCGCTCCATGCTGTGTCATTTTAGTGCTGACTCTTGGAAAGTGTGCTGGCTGATGCTGAGCACAGATCTGTCTTTGGTTCTTTCAGCACTTTGCTCTGACAGTTCTATTTAAAAGACACTGATGTGATGAACTTTGCTGTAAACGTCTATCATGTATGTTAATTTATGTTATGTTAATCACAATCAGCATTATAACTGAGTACGTTTTTACATAAACAGAATTAAAAATCTGTAAAAATGAGTCTGTGCACATCTGTGCCGGGGCAGGATATTCTAAAGCCAAGGCTCAGTCACCTCTGGTCTTAAGTCTGCTCTGCCTGTTTGAGGACAAACCATAAGATTTGAAAGATTTTACTGACAGTGTATAAGTAAAGTATAATAGTCGAGATGTGTAAAATATGTGCAGTATGTAAACATGTGGGTAAAAAGTGCAGAACAGATGTGTAGATGTGCAAGGAATTTAAACCTGGTCGCTTAAAAATGGACATTCCCTTTCTTATGTTATGTATCATTAGGAACACGTTTCTGCCCGGAGCAGCCACGCTGTTCACACGTTGTTGTTCACATGTTGTTCACATGTCGTTCACATGTTGTTGTTCATACGTTGTTGTTCATACGTTGTTGTTCACATGTTGTTCACACGTTGTTGTTCACACGTTGTGTTGTCATTCTCATTGATACCAAAATACTTGAATTGCATTTGTAGAACGCTTCTGTTTCCCAAATGTCTCCAAGTTATTGGCAGCAGACTTTGTAATTTCATACGTTGTTACCAGTTGTCAGTCGTAATAGATGCTGTGGCAGCAGCTGTAGAGACTCTCTGATAAACACAACATATACTCATGTGTGTGTTTTCCAGCAGACAGATGACGCCGCGCAGACAGACAGTCAGCCGACAACACAGACTGCACCTGAAAGCACAGACAGCAAGGCCCAGCCCAAAAGACTTCACGTCTCCAACATCCCCTTCAGGTTCAGAGACCCAGACCTCAGGCAAATGTTTGGCGTAAGTGCATGAACTGGTGGTTCTATATTGTACGTCTGGGTTAACAAAGATGTCTAACATTGAAAGAGATGGAAAAATGTCTTTGTTTCTTTACAGCAATTTGGCAAAATCTTAGATGTGGAAATCATCTTCAACGAGCGTGGTTCAAAGGTACGTGGTCACTAAACTCTGCTGTTGTTCTGCTGCATTCGATCATCAGAATTCACTCACTATAACTTCCACTATAACTGTAATCTTCAGCTCTCAAATAACCAAACAGTCGTTGCCTGCTCTGGGCCTTCACCCATAGAGTGTGTCCAGAACGTCTACTTCTCACTTGATTTATCCATCCATCCATTTTCTGCCACTTTATACTCCACATGAGGGGCATAGGGTGAAAGGCAGGGTACACCCTGGACAGGTCAAGAGACATACAACCAATCACAGCCTATTTAGAGTGTCTGATTAACCTCATTCCCTATCTGCATGTTTTTGAACACAAATACCCTTAGTTGAAGCGTGTTTTGGCTGAAGGTCCCAGGTGCACATACATACCTGGGACCTTCAGCCAAAACACCAAACCAAAGGCTTCAAAATGACAGCACACAGAAATGCAGAGCATGAACATTCAGACATGTCTGTGTGTAGCATCGTTGGGTTTCAGTTGAAAATGACTTTTCACTGTACATTTCAGCATCTACTCTACAGGGTCTGCACTGATGGATGTGCAGCTTCATACTCAGATTTATTTTAATACAGTTCAATATTTCAAAGGTGTGTTTTATGACTATTTTAAACGTAGCAGGTGAACAGGACACACACACACACACACACACACACACACACACACACACACACACACACACACACACACCAGGTGTAAACAACTGAAGCACGTGTGACGCTAGCGGAGCAGCACCACTGTCGTCACACCCTGCAAATACATCCACCGCAGACGACTCTGCCACTCACTCACTCCTCCTCCTTTTCCCGAGCTCGTCAGGGAACGCTGGAAGTTCATGATACGTGATCATGATGTAAAACGAGTTATTTGTCAACTAAAGAATGAAAGTAAGACCATCTGTCACCTGTGATGAACAGCTGATTCTGGAGCACGCGTTTAGTGTTGAAATGTAAATACAACTCACACATACATGTTTGACGACATCTTAGAGGAAGCTGAGCTGATTCATGGGTAGCATATTCACTTTCTTTCAATAAATGTGACACACTGAACTTTTAAAGGAACAATCATTGTTTATTTGTGTGGTTAGTGAATGTGAATGATAACGAGGATTCTGCCTCTAACTGGGCCAAACAGGAGCATTTGAGAGCACATGATCATAAAGTCATAAAGTCATAAACTCCTGTATAGACTTGACTACTGCACCATTATAGGACAAGAACACGGTGATGAATCACATTTACGGACAACAAGGTTTTGATATTGATTATAAAATGTTGATGCTCAATGTTAAGTATATAAATACAATTTCCACTCATTACATTAACACGACACAGACATGGCTGATCAGTACAGGTATATTAAAATGGTCTTCTCTGGTGTGTAATACTACTGTTTTATATAAAGCTGAAGTCCTTATGTTCCTGTGAGATCATTACATTACATGTCACAAACACGTTCATTTCCCCCTCAGTGTTTTGGTTCATTGAATTTCCTACACTGACTTCATTAGAGGCTGTCCCATTTCAAAGGCAATGTAAGATCCAGAATCCTTCAGGACCTGGACTACACCAGGATTTACTGGCTCCTGGTTAAGAATGTTTCTGTTATGAGTACCAGCCTTCACATTTTTAACAAGACACATTACAAAAGCAAAGGCCTGAATTTAGTTTTTCTCTTTTTGTCTGCGATCTTTTGTTCCAACTGGTCTTGACTTCATCCATAAGAATCAGAACTGGCCGGCACCATGTTGACACTTGGGACCGTGTTCAGAGACAGCACTCACAAGCACAATAGCAGTTGTCAATCACACTGGTGTCCACTCATATTCTCACTTATTTTCCTCCAAACAGAAAAAGGATTTCCAAACTTGACGTTCAGGAGAGTCTTTACAGATGTTATCAATCATTTTCTCTTTGACTCTTCCATTCAAACTGACTTCTTTTTGAAACCAGCAGAGTGGCCCCCTGGTGGTTGTTCAATATATCTGCATATCCTGGTTGGCTTCAGGAAGAAACTGGTAAACTACATCCATATTTCCATTCAGGGATTGACATATTAACGCCACACACTCATTCACTTCTAAACTAGGGTGAAACCTGCACCTGGAACTGGGTCAGTGGGTCAGTGGGTCAGTGGGTGACTGGGTGACTGGTCATCAGCTCACAGAAAAGTCAGTCAGAACTAAACAAGCCTCTGAGGCTTAATCTCTACGACTATGTTTTCATTGTAAGAAGGTATTTTGGTTTAAAACCAGAGTGAAAACTGCCTCCTGGTGCTCGGGACATGCATGTGCAGTTAGAATTAAAGCCAAGACTCTTTTTTGGGCTTCTAACATGATGAGGTAGTGTGGATCACTGGAACCTTTACAGACATCAACCAAAGGTGATGCTTCTGAACTGAGATTCTAGAAGACGGAACAAAAAAAAAACAAACTCTAGAGTAAACCACACCCATTAGCATGCGTGGCTAAATATACGGTTACTCTGTGTTTGGGGAGTTTTTGCTCCCACAGAAGAGTGACGACGGCCCTGGAGCCTGTGTTGAGAACAGACATGTAGAGTGAGCACATGTGTGATTCAGAACATCAGTCCTTTATACATGATTTGACCTTCATGAACTCACATGACCTCCATCCTTGTCTACTGTACAAACATGTTGGGACACCTGACCATGACACCAGCAGCCATTACAGCTTACTCACGTCTTGGAAGACTTGAGACTTCTGTGGGAATGTGAGCACATTCGTTCTGTAGAGCATTTATGAAACTTCATACCTTCACAGGTGTTTTTGGTTTACACCAGGCTCTGATTGGTTGTTATTGTCCACGGCTGTAAACAAAGAGAACGTTCACCTTCACCCTGTCATCCGTCTCAGATCAGAAACCCATGCTCGGACTGTTCAGCAGTGTTGTCTCTCATGTGCTTTGATGTGACTCTTCATGTTCATCATCACTGTTCACTGAATAACATGCATGTTCCTCTGTTCCTCTGTTCCTCTTTCATGTTGCTTGCAGGGTTTTGGATTCGTAACATTCGAGCACAGTGTGGACGCCGACAGAGCCAGAGAGAAGTTACACGGCACCGTGGTAGAAGGTCGTAAAATAGAGGTGCATGTTCTCAAATATTCCCCCTCTGTGTTTATCTGTGTTTGCTTTTGTGTGTGAGAGTGTTTGACAGTCTGCTGCCACAACTCATCCTGCCATCAAACCACGTCTCATCACTTTCCTTTCCCTGGGACGTCTCATTAACCGTCCAACATTTCTCTATGTGACAGATTTTTGTTTATCATTATCCTTTTATTATGGAAACGCCCATTTACACCAGAAAAAAAGAGCTCAAACTTAACCTTGATGATAAAAATACCCTGAAAGTAAATTGAAATTATGAGATAAAAAGTCAAAATTATGAGAATGAATGAATGAATGAATGAATGAATGAATGAATGAATGAGTGAGTGAGAATAATTCCCATTGTTACTGAAAGGGCCATTACAAACATTGCACACGTCTTATCTCATAATTATGGTAAATGATTTGTATTTATATGAAACTTTTCTTGTCTTGATGACCACTCAAAGCTGCTGTACACTACAGTTTTGCCATTCACCCATTCACCCATTCACTCATTCACTCACACTTACATACAGCGTCTTTCACACCCACTCACACGCTGCCGGCACAGCCATCAGGAGCAACGTGGGGTTAAGTGTCTTGCCCAAGGAAACACCGGCATGTAGACTATCGGAGCTGGGAATTTAACCCACAACCTTAGAGTTAAAAGATGACTGGCTCTACCACTGAGCTACCGTCGGCCTTTGACTTTTATCTCATCATTTCGACTTTGAGGATATTTTTATTTTCATGGCCAAGTTTTACCTTTTTTTCTTCTGGTGGAAATTCTATAGTTTATTGATTTTGTAAAGACAAGGAAATTTTACTTGAATTTGAAGGTTTCAATCCACACTTTTCATCACTGGAAGATATTTGTTGTGCTTCATAAGGTCTATATCATATAATCAGGTCATAAATGTTGAAAAGTGAAGATGCAGGTGTTTTCAGAGCTTTCATTCGATCTTGCTTATCTACATATATATATATATATATATATATATATATATATATAACTATCTAAAGTGATCTCACAAACACAGTGATGTTACTAGGTTTGTAATGTAATGTGTCCTGGGACCCAGGTGTGGTCTTTTAGATAGATTTCATGAATGTGTCTCTTTCACATGCTTACTAATCACTTTGCCACTCACTTCTGTGTCAGATCTTGAACAAACAAATAAACAATGAAGAAAACAAAAACTCTATAAGAAGAAAAGAAGAAAAAAACCCGTATTTAACGCTTTAAACCTGACAGGATTTAATGTGACAGAAATAACTCTTAAACAGACTTCTATTGTCTTCTGTTCAGGTTTGCTGTCCTCTCTCTCCCTGTCAGTATCCTCATCGGACGTCATGTTTATTAACTGCACGCACACACACACACACACACACACACACGTGTGCGCGGTGTATTTAGCGCTGGAACAGTGTTCAGCGTCGTCCTCCCGTAGACAAATAGCCAGACTATCAAAATGGACCGAGAGAGATCAAATGGATTTCTTCACTCTCTCTGGCTCTACACGTGTGTTTGACGCCGGGCTGGAAACGAGCACAGTGATTGGTCCAAGTCGTCTTTTCCCAGCAGGCTAAAGTTGCTAAAGTTAGACCCGACTGAAGCCTGACTGTAGCCTGACTGTAGCCTGACTGTAGCCTGACTGTAGCCCGACTGTAGTCTGACTGTAGCCCGACTGTAGTCTGACTGTAGTCTGACTGTAGCCCGACTGTAGCCCGACTGTAGCCTGACTGTAGTCTGACTGCAGCCCGACTGCAGTCTGACTGTAGCCCGACTGTAGTCTGACTGTAGCCCGACTGTAGTCTGACTGTAGCCTGCCTGTAGTCTGACTGTAGCCCGACTGTAGCCCGACTGTAGTCTGACTGTAGCCCGACTGTAGTCTGACTGTAGTCTGACTGCAGCCTGTGGGCTGATGCACGTAAACACATGAACTGGAAGCCACTATTCCCTTTTGGCGTAGTTTGAAGTGACACATGGTAGCAGCGTAGTTTAATAGTAAGTTTAGTAGTTTAATGTTGAACCATTGGACTACTAGACCAGAAGTTCATCGGCCCCCAGGTCATGTGAGTTTTCGAGCCCTTATCTAGTATCTACTTCTGCTATTTGAAAGGAAATTTATAGTTCTGTCATTTATAATGACAGAACTGACACTGAACATTGGGGCATTAACATATTATAGTCAACCTCCTTTTGGGTTTGCTTCTATTTTACACTTTGCTATGTTTCATTGGTGAGTCCCTCACACCAGGCAGTGACTTCACCTATTGTACTCATAGGTATAAAATAACTTACAAAAGCTGTAATACTCTTACACTTATTTGACCATGTGGTATTTACATGGCATCCATATATTTTCTGAATAATATGAACACCTGTTGAGGATCTGTTGGACATGTGCTGCCGTATCGCCCGTAGCCCTACTTTGACCTACATTCCTTGTGTCAGTTGTTCATGGGCTTGTAATTCACAGTGTTTTCATCCAACGTAATCATATTTTTAAAGTGTGTCTCTGGTCATTTGATCAAAGAAAATGCAAAATAATATCTGATCAGCTTTGATCACTTTTTTTTTTAAATTGATCAGTTAATCCACATCTGCCAAGCACATACATTTTTATGTGACATTTGGATTTATGTGATTATCACATTTTCATCCAGGATTCCTCGCCCATGTACAAAATTCACATGTTGGATGAAACCACAGCAACTGTTGATTTGGAAGTTGACAAGTTCGTCCTTCATCTGGCTTCATAATAATCCTCAATCCTCCATAATGTTTACCTTGTGGTTCCGTCAGGTCACGGCCCTTCTAATTTGTGGTTTTGCAGTTGACTGAATGTTTTCCTTTTGTTTGCCCTTTGACTGCAGTTAGTAATTATGTTGATGCTGCAAACCCACATCAGCTCTTCGTGCATTTAAACTAAAGCTGACAACAAACTAAAAGCTCCATTTCGCTCTGCCACAATTTCCTGTCATGATCCAACAGATCTTCATGAGCAGAAATGATTTTGCTTCGTATATCCACACTCAAATAAGATCATTTAAAATCAGTGTAATAGTAACACAGGTGCTAAAGCTTTGGGTCAGGGAGCGTTTGGACGTCATTTATTTATTTATTTTATTACAGCTCATTGAAAAACATGATGTTATGTGTCCCTTCTGTCCATGAGGTCCACATATGGTTTATATTTGAGTATATGGGTCCAAAGCAGGTTAGTCTGTAGTTGTGTCCATGGTGGCCCAAACCATGGTGGCCCACTTCACCTGGGTACTGAGTGGGTAAATTATCCGGGTCCCATTTCAATAACATGGAAGCTCATGTGGGCAAACATGAGTGGGGCCACCATGGAAATCATGGGACCCATATTGACAGCCCAAATAAAACCCTTATGGCGCCCACATGGACACACCCGCTGGGCGGAGTCATGCCTGCTGAAGAGAGTTTGTGCAGTGGAACGATTACACCTGAGTAAGACGCTGCTTATTCCTCTTTCATCCCCTCCTCCCCCCGCCGTCTTTCCAACGCTAGCTTGTGTAAGGCCCCCTGTCCAACATCCCACAGTAACAGTTCACACGCAAGTGGGAGGGGCCTAAAGGTTTGGGAATGGTAAGTGTGGGCGAGCATTTCCTCTCACTCCTCCTCTCACTCCTCCTCTCTCTTTGGAACGTTTGCAACGCTCAAAGTCACTTCCATTTCTTTTTGAATTGTGGTTGAGTTGATGTTGACGTGTTTTCCTGCGATTGTGCGTTCACCGAGTGTTTTCCTGAAGCTGCGTGTGCGAGCGATACTGACTGACACATGAATTCTTTCGTTTCTTTTATGTTACTTCAGAAGATAATGCACTCCCCCCCCAGCTGTTGTTTGAATTTGGAATGGTCTGATTGGTCGATTCAGTTAGTTGGCTTTATCTCTATCTCTTGTTGCAATGACTTTGGTGAACGCTTTGTGTTGCTATGGTCACGACAGTTCTTCTCATGTTTTAAGGTTGTCTGAATGTTGCATAATGCTCCTGACATGGTTTCTTCTCCCTTTACCCCACTGTCTTTGCCCCCCCCCCCCCCCCCTTCCACTGCATGCATGTATACATTTCTGAAAAATCATTTTGTCACGCGCATCTGTTGTTACTTGACTGTTGTCTGTATGTTATTGAAATGTCACAAGAGTTGGGAGTGCATGCTGGAACATGTTGTAATATAAAAATATGCAAATAAGAAAGAAAAAGGATTTGTTCTGAATGCAGTTTTGAAAACACTGAAGTGACATGGGTGTTGTACTGCGTCCTTTGTTTACAACACTGAGAAACTATGCATGCAGATGTACTACATGTACTCCAACATGTGCAGCACGCATACATGTACTATCACTTATGGAGTTCTCTCTTCACCCACTGCAGGTCAACAATGCAACAGCCCGAGTGATGACAAATAAGAAGACAGTCAACCCTTATGCAAATGGTAAGGCCGTGTGCATGTTTACAGATTCATGTTGATCAGTTCTTTAAATATTACAACTACAACCAGTCAGACCAATGATCTGTGTGACGGTGGAGCTCTGTGGAGCTCTGTGGAGCTCTGTGGAGCAGCCCACTCTCAAAGACAGCTGCCATGTTGGATGTATACGAAAGCTGCTCGAGACTCGCTCCACGGTTGTTGAACAGAGTTAAAAACAGAGTTAAAAACCCAGTTTGTCATTGTTTTCATTGTTTTCTGAGATTATGCACTTGGCCAAGATGGAGAAATAATTGTGTCAAGAACAAGAAAATGTTAAAGCAACCTCTAAAAAAACATCCCAATGAGAGCAGAGTCACCAACACTAGAGGAGGAGGGGCTTGAAATTGTTAATGAAATCCAGTATATGGAGCAAATGGTTGTTCGTCTCTATGTGGCCCTGTGATGGACTGGTGATCTGTCCTGGGGTCAGCTGACACCGCTGCTCATAGTCCATTCATACGTATCTCATTCTTGTTACTTTGTGTCTCCTTGGTGGACCCAGAAGCAGACGCATGCAACAGTGACATTATTACAACAGTGCAAATAGATATAGGTTGTGTGTGTGTGTGTGGTGCAGTGAAGTGTGATGGTGAGGTTTATGGCTGCTGTGAAGCAGGCCATGGTGACAGGTGGCTGTTGAGGCGATGCTGAGAGCAAGGAGACTTGGTGTTATTGAGGGTAAACAGGTAACATGTAATGTAATAACATGAAAGATACTTAAAGGAAACTCTAAAGAGGCCGAGAGCGTAGCCACCACAGTCAGGTGGTGAGTCTCAGGAACTCATGAGAGTGAGTCGGTCGGATTCTTGGCTTTTAAACCAACTTTTGGCTAATGTTGTGTTTGATTTACATCGCAAGTCGAAACAGGAAGTGAGTGTTTATCGCGTTCCAGTCGAGAAGTCGCAAACATCTGGGTTTTTCCCTTCTCTTTTTTTGTGACTTGACTTTGATTGTGGTCTAACAGAAGCAAAAGGCATGTAACTGGGCTTAAGTAAGCATCTGTCTGTTGATAGATTATTGACTTACAAACCCAATCATGCATTTGGTCCAGCAGACTCACAAACTTTGACTGAGTTACAGACATACAAACACCACACAATGAATTCAGTGAAAGCAATTCTGGTTGGTCAGAGGAATGATTGACATGTAGACACACACACACACACACACAGGTTTAACTGACCATGCTATGATGTATATATATTCATATTTCATTTCTTCTCCTCGGCTAGCTCCTGCAGTCACACACCCAGATCAAATATTTCCTCACATGTGACTCATTTCTAGTGTTTGCAATTTTTTCTGAGGGTCAAGAGAGAAAAGGAGCTTTACACTCTCAGGAGAGTTTCCTGGCACAGCTTTAGCAAAGTGTCCAGTAATGCTCTGTGAATGGAAACTGCTGCTGCTGCTGCTGCTGCTGCTGCTGCTGCTGCTGCGTGCTGGACCAACACATTATTGGAGACTCATACACACTGGTTTACAACTGAAAAGTGGTTTAAAGCTTTAGTTACACTGTGAGGTTGACAAGATGAAGGATGCTTTGTTGGTCTCATGAGAGTAACGTTATTGAGCCTTGTGGTCATCAGACCAATTGTTGGGTTTAATCCAAGTACCGTTCATCATCACAGACATCCTCACCATAGAGAACGGTGGTGGCAGCTGATCCCTGAAGGCTTTCGTTGTAGAATTGAGACATTCTGTCTTTGATCATCTGCCCCCTAAAGGCAGATTAAAGCTGCAGTAGGATGGATACATAAAAAACTGGTGAGTTTCATTCACATCCACAGGTTTGAGGCTCTATGTTTCTTTCCTCTGATGAGCAAAGACAGACGAACATTTCATACTTGACACATGACAATCCTTCACTATAGGAAGATTTGTTGTTGGTCCATCCAGCATCAATGCAGTCTAAATGAAGTGTCTAAGGATGTTCTCTCTCAGATCACGCTGAAACGTTATTAAGCAGAACATCATTTAAACTGCTCAGGCAGCCCAGTGATGACCTGTCCTGCCCCATGGTCCTGTGTTTCAGGTACGCTGTAGCTTCTCATAGCCGACAGCTGAGTCAGTACATTTATCCCAACCATGTTATTGCACAAAGCACAGATGGAGACACGTTGGCATCTCAGCATTCTAGTGGGCGTTCCAGACGCTCAAACTGTTTGCTGTTCTGGACAAACATAAGTCCAAAAGACATTAAGATTATTTTGTTTGATGGCCATGCGGTGGGTGTAGTGGTTAGCACTCTTGCCTTTGAAGCAAGAAGACCCAGGTTGGCGACCCGGTCGTAAAAAGGGCCTTTCTTCATGGATGAATTGTTAAACGTTGTTCAGTGAGTGAGTGCTTCTGCCCCTTTTTCCAAGATAACTTTCACTTTCCATATCTGGCAGTTATTCAACTGTTTAGCAGTTACAAAAATAAAACTCATCATGGTTTGTCTGGTCTAAACTGCTGAAGTGCTGTGTTCCCTGTTATCCAAATGGTGGCGCTGTTAAGAAAATCTGTCACACATTTGAATGTGTTTGGCTTTAGCTTGATGACAACTTGCTTTTAAATGCATGTATATAGTGTTTTTCTCGTGTAACATGGCCTTAAAGGGATAGTTTGGATTTTCAAACAGCAAACTCTCCCAGAACTAACTTGTTAAATTAGGTTAACATCGTTGCATCCACTCTTCTCCTGGAGTCTGTGTCGTACAACTTAATGTTCAAATCCATAATCTTCCAGTTGGAAGATAACTCACTCTACCACTGATCCACCATTGCGTTGTACTGTAGCGTTGTTTTTGATAAGCTTATGCAATTTAGATCAATCCACAGTTCTGTTAACAATTCACCAACCACCAACTTTTATTTTATTTAGATTTAGATTTAGATTATTTATGAGAAAAAAGTACTAGACACTAATATGTTTATATTAGTGTCTTGTACTTTTTTCTGTGGACATCTGACAAAGCCTGGAAAGAACAATATGGACGATTTCCCATGTTCAGATGTAAAAAAGCTAATAGAGTCCTGTTCACTATCATCAAAAATGCAGATGGTGCCAAAGTTACCTCTAAACACTGACTTCAATGAGAACGACAACCCCCGTTCTTGTATCTAGGCTGCGCTTTGTTGCCGTAGTGATTTCCGCCTCCGTCCTCCCGTCGCGCGTTCTCCCCGCAGATTGTAAACAAACATGTCGGCGTTGGATTTCGTCACAAAAAAGAAGAGCAAGTCTGTTGTGTGGAAGTGGAACCACTTTAACACTTCGGATGAAAAGCAAAATGCCCCGTCTGAAAGTGAGGTTTTTTTCTTTTTTTCTTTTTTGTTTACATGTTTACAAGAGGTCTACAAGATGATATAATAGAGCAAAGCCAGAGGTTCATTCATTTTTCTTTATTTTTTGTTGAATAAAGAGCAAGGTTTGCACTCCAGGGAAATTGTTTGCAAAATGTTCAATAAAAAAACAGCATATTTAAATTAATTTCTTTCCCTTTTGTCGTTTCACAAAAAAATCATAATCGAAAATTGGGTTTTGAAAGAAAATCAGGATTTTATTTTTGGGCAAAAATCAAACCGCCCTGACTGTATCTATCATTCCACAGGTGTATTTGATCAATATGGGTCCCAAGGAGAAGCAGCTTTGTCCATGGCTTCCATGGTGGTCCCATCCATGTTTGCCCACACAAGCTTCCCATGTGAGGCCCATTTTAGTAAAACCGTATTGGAGCTGCTTAATTTGCCCACTTAGTACCTGGGCTTGGAGTGGGTAAGCATGGAAACCATTGACAAACCCTATTCGGACCTTTATTGTCAGCCCAAATATACAGTAATCTCTCTGGGGCCCACATGGACACGCTGGCGGTGGATGTTGAACACAAACAATGCAGAAATCAGGAGTGACATCACTTTCACCACTTCCAGAAAAACAAGGATGAAAACACATGTCAGACTCGCCATTGTCAGCATTAGCAGTGATAGCAACGCTTGACACACAAACAGCCGAGCAACATGTCGCCAGGCGTGAGTTGGAAATTCCAAGTTCCCATTACAGTTGGAACTCACCAGTTTTATTAATTATTTTATTAATGGCAGATGAAGTTGACTGGACGAGGAATTAGTCACACGTAAACACGTGTCTGTGATAAGGTTTAGTGAGGATATACTGAGCATACAGTGACTTAAACACGGTTCTGTTTCTTCGTCCTCCTCATCCTCTGTGTCTTTGTCTTGCTGTCCATCTTATTTCAGGCTGGAAGTTAAATCCAGTGGTCAGTGCTGTCTACAGCCCAGAATTCTATGCAGGTAAGAGGACATGCCCTTCTCCATTTGTCACCATCTGCTCTGTCGTTATCTTCCTACTCCTCATTCTTCAGGGCTCTTTTTTTTCCATTTTCTTTTTAACCTTCATCACCTTCTTCCCTTCCAGCTTCCTTTTGAAGCAACGTGCAGCAGCAGCAGCAAAGTCTGTTTACGGAGCAGAAATGCTTGGACTCACTAAACGCTCATCTATGCTGCAAGACAAACACAAACTGTCCCTTACTGTCCCTGCACTCGTGTCCCTGCCTGCACTCACCTCTCCTCCCCCACCCTTAAACACCATCCAAGCCCCCCGTCTGTCATTAACCACGGCCATTAAGGTGAAGAATACCTGGATATTGTGATAAGAGGGACAAAGACAGATAAAAGAGTGAGGTGGAGGAGAAGGAGACGGAGAATGAGGGAAAGGGCAGAGAGAAGGAACTTTAATTCTTCAAGGATATTAAAAGCTATGAAAGATATTAGGAAAATGAAGATCAATATTTAGATTTTCTCCAGGCAGAGGTTGTCTAATTCACCCTACAAAATAGCTTTGTATTGATTTACCTTTGTCTCACCTTTCAAGATTCTAAACCACCACTGCAGCATGTGTGTGTGTGTGTGTGTGTGTGTGTGTGTGTGTGTAGAGTGTGTGTGCGCGTGTGTGTGTGTGCGCGTGTGTGTGTGTGTGTGTGTGTGTGTGTGCGTGTGTGTAGAGTGTACAAGCCTTTTTGTGTTGCTAATTTGTGCTATTATGATATGAATAGGCTGCAATGTTGGTTAATTGGTTCAGATGTTTTGATAGAAGTGAAGATTCAAGCTACATCCTCCCTCACAAAGAAACCAGTTGAATGATTTGGCTCAATATCAGAGGCGATATCGTTCTAATCACATGATTTCACAACATTAAACATTCAGATGATTTAAATGATATCAAATACAAGTCATTTATTGACAAACCTTAAGCCAGATTCTTCCTGTATATTTATGACAGTCATTTTCAAATACAATACTCATGTACATTTACAGTGTACATGTTAAATAAGTCGTGTCCAAAAACGTTGTGTTATAATTATAAGGATTCATTATACATTTTAATTAACCAGGAAATTGTTGTTGATTTTTGCTAGTGTGGGGACACAGTGTTCATACTGTTACTTCACCACAGTGAGGTGCGTTTTACTGCAGAACATCTGCCTGAAAGCCAAAGTTACCACTGACTCATCGGGCAAATAGGTCGAGTGAGTGACAATGTTAAGAACTAACTGTGGCTAAAATTAAGAATGTATTACGTCCTTAACCATCAACGGCCAAGAGGGTGAACATCAATCAAAGCATTAACATCATTAGAAATCAAAATGGCTGCAGAAGCGGCCTCTGAGCTGCACGTTCACGTTCACGTTCACGTTCACGTTCAGTTTAGTCGAGTCATATAATATCTGTCTGTCACATCACAGAGAGTTTCATTGCAGCCTCATTTTAGCCTTTTTGTAATTAGTCATTATTAATTCATTATTATTGCACAGCTTTCAGTGACTTTGTCTTATACTCTATATTTGCTATATTATTATAGTTTTATTTATTAGATGTTTTACTATTGCTGATACTATTATACTCACTATTATGAACTAGTATACTTGACTATTGATAAACATCTGAAAGAGAGCCAGAACCAAATTCAAATCAAATTCATCAACAGAAAAGTGTGTGTTTTGAATTGACATTAAATATCTATTCTATTCTTAAGCTCACGTAAGTTATGTGTCACTAATATACAGTGTTTAACATTTGAATTATGTAAAATACGTGCATTGCTATAATTTATTGTAAATGATTTACCTACTATTTGGAGTTTATTAACTCATTCAACTAATGGTTAAGGAAAATGTGTGAAATGTGCAACCGTATGTCTTAAGAGAGAATGTCAGCAGTTTGATCCTGGCTCCTGCATCCGTATGCCAAACAAGAAAATATGTGTTATCATCAGTAAGATCTTGTATAGTTTACCTCTGTGTTGCCATAGTTTGTTTTTTATCCACTGACATAAAAATACAACATATGGACACAATACTCATGTGCAAGTGTCTCCATAATAACTGTGACAGGAAAATACAGATGAGTAAATGGAAATGACTGGAAATAAACGACATCTGTCTGTCTGTCTGTCTGTCTGTCTGTCTGTCTATCTGTCTGTCTGTCTGTCTGTCTTAAAAGCACCATGGTTCGTGAGTTCATTTGTGGGCACTGCCCTCGGGCCATGTCCAAGCGGAAGGATTATTGGGCTTGTAAAGGGAGGGTTACCCATTACCCAATCCCTGTTCTTTGTTAATTGGACACTCTATCAAGCCAGAGTAAATGAGAGGGTTGCGTTAGGAACGGCATCTGACATAAAAACTCTGCCAGATCAAATATGTGGATCATCTGCTGTGACGACCCCTAGAGAAGGAGAAGCCGGAAAAGAAATGGGGGCATGTACAACAATCAACACTCGGGAGAAAGGATAAAAATGATCCTATCCTGCTAGAGCCAGCTCAACTCAGAGCATGCACACCAATGTAGGTTGTAATTGTGTCCACTGGGTTTTCATTAGTGTGCTCACAATGCTCACAATGCTCTGCTAACCCCTGTTACTGAGCAAGGCTACAAGATATCTACCAAGATTTATCATATGTAGACAAATGTTTGCCTCACCCTGCAAAGATATTGTGGTTGATGGGAACCACGTGTTTCACTCATCTTAGTCGGGAAAGAAATGTGTGTTTTAAACTGTTGAAGCTGCTAAATGTATTAAACAAAAGGGTTTTTTGGTTCTTGTTACATTTTGAGTAAGTATTACCAGGGTTGTAGTTAGCGCATGATAGCGGGCAGGTCTGATGATTTGCAGTGTCAGTGCCGTCCCCCTTTCCTTGTTGTAACGTGTCTTGTTCTTGGCGACTGTTCCATCTAATCATGCCAGCATCGGATCGTGGAAATAACAACCCTGACCCTGACCCTGACCCTGACCCCGACCCTGCCGGTTAAAGTCTGAAAATAGGTTTGCGTTGCAAGTACTCGCTCCGCGAAGGTGCACGTGGTCCCGGCCCGGCCCGGCCCGGCCCGGCCCAGTGTTCAGCAGGTTCTATTTTAGAATGGAAAACCAACCAAACCGTCTGGCGTTGAGCCGTGCTGAGCTGGGACCATATAGTGGAAAAGCGACATTAGTCATTATTATTATATAAGGCACGAGTTTAGGTAGAAACACGAGTGGTGTTATGTATACTTATACAAATAAAGCATTTATTTTAAAGTGCCGTACATGCACGCTCCACATCTTCTTCCTGTAACAGCATTACAGGGACATGTACATGTACATGTACACGTGTAGTGGAGCAGCTTCTCAATAGAAGGAAACCTAAGCCGGACACGTTGACTGTAGCTAGATGAACTGTTTAAGATGGGTTACTGTGTAACATTCAAAGCACTCTGAAAGTGGCTTCCCTTTAGATAATATTAGCATTTGAATAGTCAGTGTTCTCCTATTTCAGGTGTAAAAAAAAGAAGGAACAGAGAGAGAGAGTTGCAGTGGAGTGGAGCTATTGTGCTATATTGTTCGTAACTTATCATCAATCTTAATGGGGCGACTGACACAAAGCTTCATTTGAGCGCTGGGGTGAGTGAAGGTTGAGAAGGAGATCGAGGTGCCATTTCCAAGCCTAATTATACATCTCTTCCAAAAGGAGATCTAATAAAATGCTAATAGAAACAGTGAATCATTCATTGACCTGATGAAAAATGGAGGGTTTGAGCCAAAGGACAAGAGTTTCTCAAAGAGAGACAAGGAGAGGAGTGAGGCTGATAATTGTTCCTATTCATCTTCTGTCACCGCGATTTTAGGGCCCAGTGGTCTGGCCACTCTTAAAGGGATAGTTCAGGGGTTTTGTTTCAGTTTCGTTGTATGAGATACTGACACGGTAGCTCAGTGATACAGCAAGTCGTCTTTCAACTTAAAGGTTGTGGGTTCTATTCCCGGCTCCACTAGTATACATGCCAATGTGTCCTTGAACAAGACACTTGTTGACCCCATGTTGCTCCTGATGGCTGTGCCGGCAGCGCCGGCAGCGTGTGAATGGGGATAGAGGATGTGCTGCAGCGTTGAGTGGTCACCACTCTAACAGCAGATGAGAGCAGCGTTATATGTACTGGGAATGTATTTGAAAATCAGTGAAAACATGGCTGCCAACAGGAAAAGACATTCTTGCTGTTTTATAAAAGCTCACCTAAAATGACGTGTTTGACTCTCCCGTACCAAAGACCATAGAGAAAATGAAATGAACTTAATGAACTTGATGAACTTAATGAAGTTCACTGAAGTGAGCTGCTGCCTGGATTGGTAAGTCTGTGTCACTTAGAGAAATCAAACATCCACGTTACCCTTGAAGCATGTCTGTGTATCCACTGCAGCTCTGGTCAAACACCAGATACTGCATTCAAAGTTTGCAACTGGCCGTCTTCGTGCACTCGTGCTTCACTGATACAAGCTTTAATCAGGCTCATTGTCCCAGGCTCCTCCCCCTGTTATAGTTGTCACTTTGTTGCCTTCCTCTCTACACCACTCAAAATGTGGCGAGAGCCATTGAGAGGCTCATCTCACTGAGCACCTCACACAGCTGCACCTCAGTGTCAGAATGGTCTGATGCCTCATTTTCTCTTCTCTGTCTCCAGTACCAG
This sequence comes from Solea solea, assembly GCF_958295425.1. Lineage (NCBI taxonomy): Eukaryota > Metazoa > Chordata > Actinopteri > Pleuronectiformes > Soleidae > Solea > Solea solea. The sequence continues at coordinate 25,742,051 of NC_081149.1, forward strand.
GTTTTCCGTACCCAGCAGCCAGTGCAGCAGCAGCAGCAGCAGCAGCAGCAGCAGCAGCAGCAGCAGCGTCGTACAGAGGAGCCCATCTACGAGGTCGAGGACGGACTGTGTACAACACATTTAGAGCGGCTGCTCCTTCTCCTCACCTCCCAGCTTATGGAGGGTGAGCGTCCTCTCTTTCCTTGTCTGTCAGTCATGTTGTCGTTGCTTCGTCTTCGTCTTCCTCTCCTCACTTTGCCTTACAACGTGTGGCAACTCCATGCTCAGAGTCCGTAGAATGATGCATGCAGGTCTCAGGTCTCACGTAACAGTGATAACCTGAGTTCCCCCTGACTTCCAACAGAAGGCTCCAGGACATGAATTCATGGACAATGACTGTGGTGAGGGAATGGGAGGCCCTGTATTTTCTGTGCCCATCCTTCCAGCCCCAGGGGCAGATCTGGCCGAGCCTCTGGACACAAGCCAAAGTACAGCTGTGTATTGTGGGCAGTCAGATCTGATTTGCCATTATTTAGTTGGTTCTTTTTTATTTATTTAGCGTTTTATGACTGCAAGCAAATGAACACTAAGGAGGCTGGCTGGGAATTGATTTGACGATGACAGACGAGAGGGTTGTTTTGTTTCCTCCAAATACAAGACACACATGTTCTACTGCTTTATGGAGCTAATCCCAGCTGACATGACAGGTGAATGATGGGGTACACCCTGGACAGGCTGCTGCCAGTCCATCACAGGGCCAAAATACAACCAATCACTCTCATATTCACACACAATATTGCTCATTTGAGAGGGTCTAATTAACCTAACTTGCACAGAGAGAACCAGGATTTGAATATGTGATCTTCTTGTTGTGAGGCAACAATGCTGCTCCATCATGTGGCCACAGTGCACATTCTTAATTCTAAATGGAAATGCTTCGTCGTGCAATGCGATAATCGATACACCAGAGAAAAAAAACACATTTAATCATGTTTCGCTCCTTCATGTCTCATGAGTTCATGAGTTAAGAGATGCCCCACCCACATTTCTCTTCTATATTGTGAATAGAGAAATCCTGCACATTTAACTTTAGTTTTCTACAATTGGACACGTGTCGTGATGTCTTGCAATCGACTAATTGTCACAGAATTGTTGTATTACGATATTATTACGATATGTGATATATTATCAGTATATCACATATCGTATCATGAGGTACCACGAGTAAATACAATTCACTGCGTTGCTGTGTACATTTTAGGAGTCAAATGCATTGATATTATTGATTATTGATGGAACACCAGTCAAACAATGCAAACCTTTGTAAAACAAAACCCTGAACTCTCTGAGAATGATGTTCCCACCTAAACAGCACTCTCTATAGAACTCCAGTGAGCCCAAATAAACAAGTCGTATTGAAGCATATATTTGATGTTTTATTAAGTAACATTTCATATTGTTCTTCCCTGACGCCCTCAGTACCGGGGCAAATGCGTCAGAAAGCCAAGGGTAACTTTAGTAAACACACACATGCAGAGACTCCGCCGTGTCCAAACATTCTTATCTCACTGTTCACTGGAACATATTTTTCAACTATTTTAAGGCGATCAAAGCATAATTCCACGAGCCTTGTGTGTGATTCAAATTTAAGGTGAATTTAGAGACCACTGTTTGCTATGATATTAGTTTAGGAAATGGAAATGAAATTGAACCAGCAACTATCTGCTGAAGGACTGGATACAGTTATATAACGACCAAATGACATCACAGCAAAAGAGTCACATGTTACATATACAGGTTGAGGAATGTGTGTTTGGCCACATGGAAGAAAACATGAACACTACTGCAGCATCTAAGGGCCATGGTGGCACTCACTGAACTATGGGATGTATTCATGTCAATGTGTGTGTGTGCATAAACACTGTCCATGTCAGGACCAGTCGTCCTCATGGAGACAAAAACTGACTAAGACTTGAACTGTGGTCAGCTCAAGGTTAGCGTTGGTTGTGGTTAAGGTTGTTTAGGCTGTCCAAACAAATGGAAGTTAATGCAGTGCCCTAACAAGAATAGCTGCACAATCCTCAGACAGGATCAGGATCAGGAGTTCTCTTTCAGACCAGAACCTGGTAGAATCTAACTTCTAAACAAATGCTTAAGGTTAGGCATAAGATTCACTAATAGTCGTGGTTAAGGGTAAGGTGATGTATAACACTTTACAAATGAATGAGAGTCAATGTCTGCAAAAACCTGTAGTATGCGTGTAGTAATATGCTATACTGCAGTATTCCAAACATGTCGCTGAGACCAGGCTTTAAGAAGTCTAACGGTCTGTGCTCCACGTTGACATTTGAATCTTACCTGTTATTAGAGAGGCCAAAGAAAAGTGTGAAATAAGGCTGACAGCTCATGGAATTGGAAGCTTGGTCTTTACTGCACACTGATGGAGGTTGTAAACATCACAGTTCAGGTTATTTGAGTCACTGACGCACAGTCGGCCTCTTCCACACCGGTTCAGTTCCCAGGTCCACTATTGTATACTGTATGCCGATGTGTCCCTAAGCAAGACAGTGAAGACACAGACTTTTCACAGGAGGCTGATTTATTCCCGAACACTCCAGTCACTGGTATCGTGAAATTAGATTAAGATGGACTAATAACACAATAAATAATAGTAATGAGAGACAAAGTGACTCTCATTACTATTATTTATTGTGTTATTAGTTTCATTAGTTTCATGCAATCCATATTCCACTCTGACGATCACATACCATGGTAGTATTTCTGATTTTCTTCCAAGTACCACCAGAAGAAGCTTGCGTACCACTGCATGACATCACAGCTTGAGAACCATCATGATTGACTGGTATTGCTAACAGTGGCTCGTCCCAACTACATGTGTGAACCCACTTCTAATTTCCAGTGTATTGCTCCTGACAGCTGTGCAGGTGTGTTCACCTGTGACCTGCTGGCTGTTGTGTAGCGTGCTTTAGTGTAACACTAGTGTTACACTAGTGTAACACTAGTTAAATGCTTAGATCAAGGGCGTTCCACCACTCAATAAGGTCACATGTCTGATATATAGCACCAGTTAGCGCTTTAGCATGAGCTACATTTGCTCCAAATGAGGACAGAAGAGTTGTCTGTGTTTTTGTAGTTCTGTCCTTCTGATGCACACACATTCCTTTTCTTGTAGGGAGAGACAGTAGATCACAATGAAGTGACATTTTTATAAAGATTTCAATTGATTATAGACAATAATCTGTCAGTGTTTTTTCATATTATTCCATATACATATTTTCTATTTATAATCTCTATTTTAGCACGATTAACACATATGGTTACCTTCTTATTTCTGTTAAAAAAAAACCTTTAATGTGATGTTGATGATTGAACTTTTTATTATTATTTTATATTATAAAACAAAGTTATTCTGAACCTTGCCAGCCTCCTTACCCCCCCCCCCCCTGTTTTGTGTACTATTTGTTTGTATGTTTTCATGGTTGATGATGACACTGTGGTGATGGGGCTTGGTCAGACAGCAGTCCAGTGCCTGCATGTCAACATGCATTAATATGGATGTTTTTGTTTTATTGTCTGTCTGTCTGTCTGTCTGTCTGTTTGTTTGTGTTTGCATCCTCTGCAGTGTTGTTTACCAGGATGGATTTTATGGTGCAGATATTTATGTAAGTATTATTTACTGGTATGACATTGCATGCTACACCGCCATCTCCGTGGTCTCTGCGCTGTCGCTGTGCACATGCAAGCCTCCACACACACACACACACACACACACACATGCACACACACACACACATGCACACGCACACGCACACACACACAAACAGATGAGCTGACAGCTGCTGAAAATCACAGTCAGCAAATAGGCTACAAACATTAAAAAAGCTAATAAGATTTTATAGCTACAAACACAGACATTCATTTCTGCACGTGCTTCCATTCAAATATTAGTCCTACACTGAACCAGTTCCTAAGAAATTAGGTTCTGCCTCATTAGGACCAGGTTTTGGTCTCCATGAGGACTACTGGTCCTGACAGGGTCAGTGTTTATGCCAGAAAAGATCCTACAGAGGTAGGAGGTGAGATAGTGATGAGTCTTTGAAGATGAAAGGAAGGATTGTGGGACATTCCAGTGTGTGTCAGAATGGATGATATAATTACCTTGGTATGTGGTGTTACTCTGACTAATTAAAGAATGAGGTCACAGGGCTCTGAGAGAGTCGTAAAATAAATGAACATTTCAAGTAATAACAATAAATTGCACCGGCAGCATTGCCACGTCCTGTACAGTCTGTTGGTTTATTTTTAGTTATGCCAAGAACATTAATTATTTGTTTTTCATATTTTATTCCTGTTACTTTTCAGAGCTGATGCAGAAAACATACACACAGTGTGAATAATGCATAGAAAATGAAAGTCTCCTCCAAATAATAAATGAACGTAATAAAGCGTCATTGATGAGAACATGCTTGTGTCTAATGCATTGATATCATTGATTATATAATTGATGATCCATTGATCCATATATTATCCATTGATGACATGTATTATTTCCTACATACATTTACACTCAAGTGTGATTCAAGGTTCTTCTGTCAACCTGCTTTCAGACCTGCACTCGAGACTCTCTGAGGGTGAATGTGACAAACGTCACTGTAGACCATCTCATCACCCATTCTAGCCTGTGTGAAACCAGCCAGGTCTGCAGACACATCTGGCAGCTTGTATCATAATAATAATAATAAGAAGAAGTGTGTGTGTGTGTGTGTGTGTGTGTGTGTGTGTGTGTGTGTGCTGATCACCTAGCCTCCCCATTAGCCTCTATGTCCCAGCCACATTATTTAACATTCAACAGCAGAGGGATGAAGAGTCTCTGCTGCGGTGAGTACGTTCACTGAGGATTCAGTCAATTCATCCAAAGAAAGAAAAGAGTTCAGCCTTATTAGCAACACAGCTTAACTGTTTCTTGGTTGTGAGTGTAGTGTAGTGATTACACACACACACACACACATATGCACGCACGCACGCAAGCACGCACGCACGCACACACATGTCACATTCACCCTCAGAGAGTCTCGAGTGCAGGTCTGAAAGCAGGTTGACAGAAGAACCTTGAATCACACTTGAGCAGGAAATAATACATGTCATCAATGGATAATATATGGATCAATGGATCATATAATGTCCTCATAACGCAGATACAGTGTCCACAATTTATCTTCAGTGTTGCATCAGAGTATTTTTGATCTGAAGTGGACGTCTTGTGTCACAGCTGAGTTCCCACAATGCTTGGATTAAGGCAGGAATACAGTCTTTGATCATCAAAGGGATCATTGAAGTGTTTCTGTGGTTGTGGTCTTGACTTCAGTGTGGGCTGCCTCAGCACACCGTCACTGGCAGAGAAATGACAGTAGACAATGGATGGACGTTTACGGTGTTGTTGTAAAGATATGTCTCTGAAGCTCACAGGCTCATGGAGTTCTGCTTCAAGGCAAGTGTTTGTGTGTCGGGCAGATTCCCTGCAACCTCACACAACCTCACACAACCTCACACAACCTCACACAACCTCACACAACCTCACACAACCTCACTCTGAGCTGCTGAGGCGTGAAACAGAGAATGAGTGAAGATGGAAGAGGACGAGTCCTCTGTCTTTCTTTCCTTCATTGAATCAGTAAATGTGATGTATGAGGTGATGACAGTGCACAGTGTGTGTGTGTTCTTGTATTTGTTACCTTTTTAGGACCTTTTTCTGGCATAAACACCGACCTTGTCAGGACCAGTACTCCTCAAGGAGACAAAAACCTGGTCCTACTGAGGAACTGCTTAAATTTGGGACTCAATGCAGTGAATAGCTGCACAAATCTGTGTGTGTGTGTGTGTGCGCGTGTGTGTGTGTGTGCCCGTGTGTGTGTGTGTGTGTGTACATCCATACATTTAGAGTGTAAACACACAGACAGACAGATTTGTGTCTCACATGGTCTCCCATGACTCCGTCAGTCTCAGTCAGTGACTAACACGGGACAGCCACGGGCCATCATCACTGAGTATCACTTATCTGCCTCCACACTTTATAGAGGTAATAATACATTGCTCATGTCAGGACAGCAGAGTCTCAGTCAGCGAGCGTGAGCGGTGGAAGGTGAAATGGTGTGAGAAGTGCTGCAGTTGTCACTGAGCCTGTACGGGAGAAAAATGAAGCAGCAGCCACGTGTCGACCACAGCTGGTCGTCACATCTCCACATATTTATCATAAATGTTAAACTCAGCGAGTAGTGGATTAATAAAGTAAATATGAACCTCCGGCTTTGCTCCCTGTCCCCGACCAGGACCTGGTTTTTGTAGAAAATATCAATGAATATACTGTCGCTGCTATTACAATACACAATGCACACTTCAAGTTTGTAAATACAGAAAAGTACAGAAATGTGTCTCTAACACTTTGTC